>NC_141081.1:28602119-28682602 GCF_041138505.1 Cibotium barometz | reverse complement strand
CCCTTCTTGGTTTAGGTACAATACCTCTCGGTAGCTCCGAGAGCTATACATCTCCAATTGAGGAGCTGTTTTCGTGCAGGGTTGGAGGTGCTTGTGTGGTAGTAGTACTTTGTACTATTATTTTTTGGCTAAAATAATGTTTTGGACACTCATTCTTTATTATTTCAAAGTATTTTTGATAGATTCGCGAAGTTCTGGTTGAGAACAGTCTATGGTCGAAATTGTAAGATTCCTCCCCCAACCTCTCAAGATGTCCAGCATCTTCCCCCCTGTAATCAAATCCCTCTTCAGAAATATAAAAGATCTTGTTTCTATCTATTTTGACCTAGAGAGAGAATATTCAGCTTTTAAATATTTTGGATGGAAAAATATCTCTTCTTATTAAAGTAAGTTCCCCCGAAACAGAAGTTCAAAAAGATTTTCAGAAGGGGCATTAGAAATTAAGTATAATTTATTCAAGAGGCCTTATCCTAGGGGTCCAGATTTTTGCAAAATTTTAAATTAAGGTTTTGAAGGGCCAATCAAATTCATCCAAATGTATGAAGAAGATAAATAGAAGAAATAAAGAAAATCACCCCCAAAAATGAGTAAATACTCACATAAGATGAAGAGTGGACTAAGGACCAAAGGAAAAGCTTAAAAAATGGATTTTTGACACCTCACTCACAATGGGGATTCCCCCCTCATGAATGAGGCGCCTACTTCACATGTACAATTGAGTTTTAAATCTTCAAAAATTGAGATATTTCATCTCTCCTCTCTCCTAATTCAAGTCTAGTTCCAAAAAGTTAGCTCAACTGACCTAAAAATGGTCAAAAATTGACCAAATTGATTTGGAAGATTCTAGAATCGGTTTGTTTGGTTAGGAGCTCACTTTTTCCTATAAATAGAAGCCTCCCCCTTTGTTGAAAAATAATAGTGTTTTTGCACTGTTACCCTTCTTCTCCGAAGCGCCAAAAACTGTGAATTTACTCATAATTCATTAGTTTTTTGACCTTCCCTCTTCTAAAGGGCCACTCTTGTTTCAAACAAGAGTAGATCCCTCAAACCATCAAGCCAAAGGAAAGCTCTCAAATTCTCCTTGTAAGTTGGAGATTCTTCTCTTTTCTATTTTATTTTATGGTTTTTTATGATTTTTGTCTTCTCTAATATGAATATGATGTTATGCCTCATTCAAAAAAGGCATTCCCCTCTCTTCTTTAGTAAATCCAACCATTCTTTATCCTAGATAAATGATTAATGGATAAAATCAAGTTTTTCATAATGTTTCTCTTTAGAAAATGCTTACATTAGAATGATTTAAATACTTTTGGTGAACTTCTAATTAATTTTAGAGAGTTAAAAATTGAAAAATGGTCAGCCATACAAAGGAGGTTATGGCAAAATTTTTTAAAATTGTGAAAAATAAGTTTTACTTTTTTTTATTCAAAAAGAGTAATTCCCATCGTATATGTATTCTTAAAGTGTTATTTTTCATCCTAGGTATAGAAAAATGCTTACTAAAAATATATTTTTTTTAAAGTTACTTTCTTTAGAATTAAATTCTATGTATAGAGAAGGAAGTTTATTGAAATTTTATTTTTATTAAAAGAGTGATTTTCATCATAAATGATTTGTATGCATAAACATATGCATAAAAGATATTTTTTTATATTAAAAGAGTGATTTTTATCATAAATGATTTGTATGCATAAACATATGCATAAAAGATATTTTTTTTATATTAAAAGTGTGATTTTCATCATAAATGATTTTTATGCATAAATGGATGCATAAAAGAAATTCTTTTATATTAAAAAAGTGATTTTCATCATAAATGATTTATATGCATAAAAGATATTTTTATATTAAAAGTGTGATTTTCATTCATAAATGATTTTATGCATAAATGGATGCATAAAAGAAATTCTTTTATAGATATCTTCTTTATATTGAAAGTGTGATTTTCATCATAAATAATTTTTATGCATAAATGTATGCATAAAAAAATTCTTTTATATTAAAAGAGTGATTTTCATCATAAATGATTTGTATGCATAAATATATGCATAAAAGATATTTTTTTATATTAAAAGTGTGATTTTTATCATAAATGATTTTTATGCATAAATGGATGCATTAAAGAAATTCTTTTATATTAAAAGAGTGATTTTCATCATAAATGATTTGTATGCATAAACATATGCATAAAAGATATTCTTTTATATTAAAAGTGTGATTTTTATCATAAATGATTTTTATGCATAAATGGATGCATAAAAGAAATTCTTTTATATTAAAAGAGTGATTTTCATCATAAATGATTTGTATGCATAAACATATGCTTAAAAGATATTCTTTTATATTAAAAGTGTGATTTTCATCATAAATGATTTTTATGCATAAATGTATGCATAAAAAAAATTTATATTAAAAGAGTGATTTTCATCATAAATGATTTGTATGCATAAACATATGCATAAA
The DNA here is from genome assembly GCF_041138505.1 of Cibotium barometz. Lineage (NCBI taxonomy): Eukaryota > Viridiplantae > Streptophyta > Polypodiopsida > Cyatheales > Cibotiaceae > Cibotium > Cibotium barometz. The sequence goes on along the minus strand of NC_141081.1, from coordinate 28,680,139 downwards.
AGATAAATTTTTTTATTAAAAGTGTGATTTTAATCATAAATGATTTTTATGCATAATTGGATGCATAAAAAGAAAAATTTTTATATTAAAAGAGTGATTTTCATCATAAATGATTTGTATGCATAAACATATGCATAAAAGATATTTTTTTATATTAAAAGTGTGATTTTCATCTCATAAATGATTTTTATGCATAAATGGATGCATGAAAGAAATTCTTTTATATTAAAAGAGTGATTTTTGTCATAAATGATTTATATGCATAAACATTTGCATAAAAGATATTTTTATATTAAAAGTGTGGTTTTCATCATAAATGATTTTATGCATAAATGGATGAATTAAAAAATTTATATTTAAATAAGGGTTCTCTTTAATCCTCTGTTTGATTTTCGCAAAAATTAAAAAAATGAACAAGTAGATAATCTATGAGAGGAAATTCTACCGTTTCATATTCACTAAGATGGTAATGAGAAAATTCAAATAAACTATCAAAGTCAGAGATCGAGATAAATGATTATTTTATTCCTCATAAGAATTCATGTTTGGTTTAGAAATCTGTAAGCAAATATTCAATGAACGAAATTTAGAAAAAAAAGAAATTGAAATATTACCTTTCAAGAAAGACAGCTTAGGAAGAACCTTTCCAGACCCAAACTTTGATTCAGACTATTGACCAAGACCTAATTCCTTCATCAATTTCGATCAATGACGATGTGCCCAGTTCAAGAAAAATGCACTCAAATCACCCACCGAATCTGAAACTAAGTTGAGACCTTTGATTTTGATCTGAGGATCAAGATTACAGAATTCGAGGAATTGTGCTAGGGAATCAGACCTGTAGAAGTATTGGGATACGGAATTAAGATGTAACCATTGTATTCAAAAAACAAAATCAAAATTGAAAACTTGCATAGAAACCTTGTTTTCTTAAAAGACTGTCTTACGCGAGAATGTTAGAGGAAGCATTTGGTATATGTGTTTTCTAAGGAAAGTTCGGTTGCAATAGCTGGCGGGGAGTGTTCAAGGGACAGCTCACGCGGCAAAGCCTGCCCAGGTCATGACCAGCCTCGGTATGGTTAAAATGGTGCGCTTCCAGTACGATGCACAAGGGCCAACGAAGCGGTCCCTGAGTGAAGTGCCAGGACCCCTAAGGAGGATCCTGGAGGGTTCTGACCAGGAGATGCACGGGCTCGCGTTGTCGAGGACACCCATGCGTATGTCGAGGAAGATATTATATGATGGACCAATGTTTATTGTAATCTGTTACTGAATCTCGTTGTTGACCCGCCGCCGCTGGTCTCAACGGAGAGTCTAGAGTGATACTGTTTTGCGAGAAACAAAGACTCAATGGAAATTTTGAGTTATGATATGTATAAAGTAATTGTTTGTCAATGGATTGTTTTATAAGTTAAATTTTAAAGAGGAGTGTGTGCGTATTTGTTTTGAGTTATGATATGTGTAAAGTAATTGTTTGTCAATGGATTGTTTTATAAGTTAAAGTTTAAAGAGGAGTGTGTGCGTATTTGTTTTCTAAAGCAAAAGTTAAGAAAGGCATTCAATTATGGGTGGGTGAGTACTTGTCTGGTTCTACTATTCCAGTGGTTGGGTGGTGGCTAACCCATGGGCCGGACGGGGTTAGGCTGGAATTTGTAGAGTTTTAATAATAAAATTGATTAATAGGAATACGCTTAAAACTCAAGTAGTTAATTAGAATTCTGAAGACTTCTGTAAAGAATAAATCAACGGCTGTGCCTGATTCAATCAAGAACAAAGCATTGATTCCTTCAAGTTAAGTCTGTAATAGTTTCCCTTCTATCTGGTTTATTCAGATGAAGGTTAGTTTAGTACCTTGACCTCGTTAGAAAAATTCGTTAATAAAATAAAAATGGTGGAATCGTCCCCGCTTCCAGGGCATGGGAAATTTTCCCGGTTTCGATTTTTGGAAGGACCACCAGTTTAGTCTCGTGCTCGGACATTCAAGGGCGAGGCCCCGAGTGAGAAACCCTGCCCCGCGCAAGAGAGATCTACTTCCGCTGCTACTATCCGCCGCAGAGGGGGTAGCGGGATCTCACAGTTGGTATATCAAAGCGCTGTTGTAAAATTTACGTAATAGCAGCAGAAATTGCTTAAAATTTTTAAAGTAAGTATGGGGAATAATGTTTTCGCTTGTTAATATTATGTTAAATAAACTTCAAAAAAAATTAAAAACTTATATATTGAATTGGAAATTATAGATGGAAGTTCCATACTTATCCGATATTCCCGACCTCACCCAGTCACAAGACATGATTGCGTTCGCCCTTTAAGCATCTCATCTCTTCCGCTTCGACTCAAACAAGCCGAGCAAGACTCACAACCATTTCGAGGATTTATATTTTCCTGACCCCCAGCGGAGAGACGATAGCATAAGTGGTCTGCAGGGTAGTATGTCCACGCCTCTTGCAACCGGCATGCAATGCTGTGGCAGAACCTCTCATTGGCAATGATTCTGTTAAAGCTAAAAATGGTGTGTGGTGTCATTCTTTATCATTCGATGCCTCGAAATTTCAAACTTTCATGCCAAGTCTACAGACTCCTTAGTTGCTTTATTCCTAAGGAGAAGATAATAGCTCCTTTTTCCGTAAGTGAACGTTTGAATCAGGGCATGGCTATGGCCCAGTACCGTCGTCATATGCGTCTCCCGAGGAGGTTTTGAATTCTGGAGCCGAGCTGCTCTATGTACATATTGCAACTTATATATAGATAAAGAAATGTTTTCTGGAGAAAAATTCCTATTGTATAAGTGATTGTTTATGGACGATCTGATAAAGAAAAATCTGTTATCGGACATATGTCATAGATCTCCAATAAGATCATTGTATTGTTTAAGAAATTGTTTTTCGAACCTCTTAAGTCTTAAGATCTCGTAGATCTCGTAGATGATCTCGTAGATAATATCAAAATAAAAATTTAATAATATATAAATTTTTGGCAGAATCATGAGACGAGGAAACCATGGCCGTCAGCCAAACCCTCTCTCTGAAGATGATGAGCTTGACCCTGATGTTCGCAAGGCTCTTCATAGGACTCAGCCAGGACCCTTGAAGGAGAAGGGGAGAACCTAGGCGAGGCTGTGGAGAAATGGGTGGAAGCCATGGAAAAATATTTTGATGTCACAGGCTACAATGAGCGGAGCAAAATGGCTCTTGCCACGCTGAAAATAGTGGAAACAGCGAGGGTAGCCTGGAGGAACCACTGTGACACCAATCGTCTGGACAGAAATACTCAGTCCTGGAATGACCTAAAAACCTATTTGAGAAAGAGATTTTGTCCCCCTGGATTTTTGGAAACCAAAATGAATGAATTCTTAGAGCTAAAGCAAGGGAGCAAAACCATCGAGGAACATCACCAGGCCTTCGCTCTTCTACTCAAATATTCATCACCTCTAGATGAAGAGCAACTCATGGTTAGGTTCATTCGGGGAATGAACGAACCCTTGGATACACTGGTCAAAAATGCCAAGCCAGTGTCCATGGCAGAAGCTGTCATGGCGAAGGACTTTGCCAAAGCCTTCATCGTAAAAGTCTTGCCAAAGCCAGCTCCCTCATCCTTCAAGAGATTTCAGACACCGGGAAATTCTTCCAACTTTCTGCCTCCTCCAAAGAGACACCAAGGTCCTAACCAGAATGTGGAAACGGGAAGCTTTCGAAATGAAGGAAGACCTTTCCCCCGAAGTACATTCTCCGGAACTCCGGCTCTCTCCAAAATGCAAAGAAAAGACCTTTGATGCTTCGGATGTCAAGGTCTCAGGCACCAGCTCAAGGATTGCCCATCTCCTTCTGTGGGCCAAGGAAGCCAGGGTCCAAGAGTTCCAAGACAGACTCCTTCTTATCAGTCCAATCAGGATCCCCCGCACCAGAATCAGGGAAATCCCAAGAGAACTCCAGCTCAACCGTCTGCCTCTGCCCAGAGTAGCCTCAGAACTCCTTCCCAGGACTGGGGCAACCAAAGAGAAAGAGTTCCGCCTCAAACTGTAGCAGCCAGAGCAGTCACAATTGTAGAAGTAGTGGAAGAGGAAAGAGGACAGATTTATGCTGCAATTGAAAACCAAGGGCCAAATCATCAATTCTCCGTCAGCAATACTCCAGCTGAGTATCAGGGTAAGCCTTTTAGGCTTTTGATTGATTCAGGCAATACTCATTCTTTCATTTTCCCTGGATGCTTGCGTAAGCTAGTCTTAGATTAGAAATCAGGGAAACCTATGCAAGTTGAATTGGCAAGTGGGAAGATTCTTTTCACTCACCTTGAGACAGATCATATTCAGTTCAATCTAGAGGGAAATTTAACTGACTGTTAGTTTGGAGTTATACCTTTGGGAGTTTTCGACGGGATCCTTGGAATGGATTGGCTCCACAAAAATCAAGCTGACATTCACTATTATAATAGAACCATCTCCTTCCGTGACCTCCACGGAAACAAGGTTCAAGGAACCGGAATTTCAGGATCCCCAAAGTCTACAGTTAGTAAATGCTTCTAAGTTACTAAGCAGCGCATTTATCTTGTCAAAATGAATCCTGTATACTCAAAGTTAAAAGCTAAAGAACCTGAATAGTTAAGTGAATATGATGATTTATTCCCAGCAGAGCTAACAGAGATGCCTCCAATTCGGGAAGTAGATCATGTGATAGAATTGACCCCCGGAGCTCAGCCAGTAGCCTGCGCACGTACAAAATACCAGTTCTTGAAGCCGTCAAACTCAAGGAATAGCTTAGACAGCTGTTAGAACAAGGATTTGTAAGACCCAGTGTTTCACCTTGGGGTTCGCCAGTTCTCTTTCAGAAAAAGAAAGATGGAACGCTAAGACTCTGTGTGGACTACAGAGGTCTAAATCAGCTGACAGTTAAGAATAAGTATCCTATCCCCAGAATTGATGAGCTTCTGGACATGCTAAGTGGAGCCCAGATCTTCACAAAGATAGATCTCAAATCAGGATATTATCAGAGCAGGATTAATGAGCAAGATATCCCGAAAACAGCCATCAATACTCGGTATGGGCATTATGAATTCACTGTCATGCCATTTGGATTGACAAATGCCCCAGCTACATTCAATCGCTTAATGCAGGACATTCTCAGAGAATACTTGGATGATTTTGTTCTTGTTTTCTTTGATGATATTTTGATTTACTCAAAGAATGCAGCTGACCATGAAACTCATGTCAAAAAAGTTCTTGAGATTCTAAGGAAGCACCAACTCTTTGCCAAAAAGAGAAAATGCACTTTCTCTCTGCTGACCATGTTGAATACTTGGGTTTTCTGGTATCAAAAGATGAAATTTCTCCAGATTCCGCAAAAGTCTAAGTAGTCATAGGTTGGCCTAAACCAAAGACAGTGAAAGAAGTCAGAGGATTCTTAGGATTGACTGGTTGGTATAGAATTTTTATACCAAAGTATGCTCTCATAGCTTCCCCCCTAACTAATCTTCTCTAGAAGAATATTCCATTTCAATGGTCTGCCAGGTGCCAAAGTGCTTTTGATAAGCTGAAGACCACCTTGGTAACCAATCCCGTTTTGAAGCTACCAGATTTCTCTCTACCCTTTGAAGTAGTAACTGATGCCAATGGTTTTGCCTTGGGAGGTGCACTCATGCAAGAATGTTATGCAGTGGCCTATGAATCCCGAAAACTCAGAACGCATGAGAGGAATTATGTTGTCCACGACTTGGAACTACTTTCAGTAGTATATGCCCTGAAGTTGTGGAGACATTACCTACTGGGTCAAAGATTCACTTTGATGACAGATCATCAGACCTTAAACTGGATCTTCACTCAGAAGGATCTCAACATGCACCAAAGAAGGTGGATGCAGACCCTGCAGGAATTTGATTTTGAAATCAAGTATCGCCCAGGCAAAGAAAATGTGGTAGCAGATGCCCTCAGCAAAAAAGCCTCCTCGCTTGCAATTACTGTAGTGTCAAATCCTTTGATTATTGAAGCAAGAGAGAAGATCATGCAGGATAGATTCTTTGGCCCTATTGCTACCCTACTTATGCTGGAAAGCAAAACTCCACAGGAGTTGAACCGAGTTCAAGGGTATAGCCTGGATGATGGAATTATGTATTATAATCGCAGGCTATCCATTCCCAATGATGAGGGAATTAAGAGGAGTCAAATTCTGAATGAAGCCCATGACAGCCTTATTGCAGGACATCCAGGTTTCATCAAAACCTACATGTCTGTGAAGAAAAGCTGCTTTTGGCCTGGTCTAAAAAAGGATGTGCTTAATCATGTACATCAATGTCTGACCTGTCATCAAAAAGTCAAGGCCGAGAGAGTAAAAATGCATGGGAAGTTATATCCTTTAGACATCCCCCAGATGAAGTGGGATTGTATCAGTATGGATTTTGTTACTAGATTACCTTCAGTGCAATCAGGTTACAACTCCATCTTCGTGGTAGTTGATAGATTAACCGAAGTTGCCCATCTGATTCCAGTAAAAGAAACCTACACTGCAGTGGATGCGGCCAGAGTGTTTCTCAAGGAAATCTTTAGATTACATGGCCTACCCAAAAGAATAGTAAGTGATCGAGACCCCAAATTCACGTCAAGATTCTGGACTGCATTTTTTGAAGCAGTAGGAACTTTCTTGGATCTCAGCACAGCTTACCACCCTAAGACCGATGGTCAAACAGAAAGGGTAGACCAAGCAATCGAAGATATACTTCGGTCATGCTGTGGCAGGGAACCCAAGAAGTGTCTAAGCTATCTGCACCTAGTCGAGTTCGCCTACAATGCTTCTTATCACACATAAGTATTGGGATGAGCCCTTTCAAAGCTTTGTATGGACAAGATTGCTTAACTCCATTAACTTGGTCCGATCCATTGATTAGGGTCGAGATATCCAGACAGATGCTTGATGACATGGAGCAGCAGATGCAGGCAATTCGTAAAGATATAAAAACTGCCCACTAGGATAGACAGAAGCAGTATGCAGATAAGAAGAGGACAGACAGAAAATTTGAAGAAGCAGATAGGTCTTCATTCGAGTACGTCCCAAAAGAAGTTCTCTATCTCTTGGGAGGTACAAGAAGTTATCCCCCAGATATTATGGGCCATATCTGATTACAAAGAAAGTAGGTGACTTAGCCTACGAGCTTCTTCTTCCTCCTCATCTCAAAGTACATAATGTATTTCATGTCAGCCTTCTTAAAACTTATATACCAAGTCCAAATCATGTGCTTGATGATGAAATCTTAACTTCTTCAACCCAAGGGCAGATGGAACTCCAACCTGAAGAAATCCTTGATGTTCGAGAAAAGATTCTCAGGAACAGAATTCTGAGAGAATTATTGGTTAAATGGAAGTTCTATCCTTTTGAAGATGCCACCTGGGAGAAAGAAACCGATCTGTTGTGAGATTACCCCCAGTTTGCGAGATGAGGACATCTCGCATTTTTCAAGTGGGAGAAAATGTAAGATTCCTCCCCCAGCCTCTCAAGATGTCCAGCATCTTCCCCTTGTAATCAAATCCCTCTTCAGAAATATAAAAGATCTTGTTTCTACCTATTTTAACCTAGAGAGAGAAAATATTCTAGAGAGAGAATATTCAGATTTTAAATATTTTTGGATGGAAAAATATCTCTTCTTATTAAAATAAGTTCTCCTAAAACAGAAGTTCCAAAAAGATTTTCAGAAGGTGCATTAGAAATTAAGTATAATTTATTCAAGAGGCCTTATCCTAGGGGTCCAGATTTTTCGAAAAACTTCAAATTAAGGTTTTGAAGGGCCAATCAAATTCATCCAAATGTATGAAGAAGATAAATAGAAGAAATAAAGAAAATCACCCCCAAAAATGAGTAAATACTCACATAAGATGAAGAGTGGACTAAGGACCAAAGGAAAAGCTAAAAAATGGATTTTTGACACCTCGCAATGGGGATTCCCCCCTCATGTGAATGAGGCGCCTACTTCACATGTGCAATTGAGTTTTAAATCTTCAAAAATTGAGATATTTCATCTCTCCTCTCTCCTCATTCAAGTCTAGTTCCAAAAAGTTAGCTCAACTAACCTAAAAATGGTCAAAAATTGACCAAACTGATTTGGAAAATTCTAGAATCAGTTTGTTTGGTTAGGAGCCCAATTTTCCCTATAAATAGAAGCCTCCCCCTTTGTTGAAAAATAATAGTGTTTTTGCATTGTTACCCTACTTCTCCCAAGAGCCAAAAACTGTGAATTTACTCATAATTCATTAGTTTTTTGACCTTCCCTCTTCTAAAGATTGGATATACTCTTGTATCAAACAAGAGTATATCCCTCAAACCATCAAGCCAAAGGAAAGCTCTCAAATTCTCCTTGTAAGTTAGAGATTCTTCTCTTTTCTATTTTATTTTATGGTTTTTTATGATTTTTGTCTTCATCATCTAGTAAACAGGGAGGTGATGGAAGTGAGCAGCTGTTTGTGATGCAGCACATGCTCAATTCCATAACAAAATATGTGTCAAGAACTCAAGATACATGTTATGTAGATTCTGGCGCCTCTAACCACATGACCAGACATGTAAAAAATGAAAAACTAGGTTATGTAGAAACAGGTGATGATACTGCGCATCCCATTATTGCACATGTTGGTAAAATGCCATTGTTTATGCAGGATGAAAAAATGAAGTACTTGCAGATGTACTTCATGTTTCAAATATTACAAAGAACCTGGTTTCTTTTGGACGGGTGGTTGAGTTGGGTCTACAAGTGAGGTTTAATCATCAAGGATGTTTTGTGGAATACTTCAAAAATCAGTGTCGCTTGGTTGCAAAGGGTAATAGAAATAGTAGGATGTTTACTTTGGATGTGAACATGCCTGAAGTAAAGGTAGCCATGTTTGCGCATAGAACAGGTGTCATTGTAGATATATTGACATATGGCACAAGTGCATTGGTTATTAGGCCCAAAATATTGTTGCAGGTTTGCCAAAGTGTAAGGTTGATGTTATGCACAAAGTATGTGAAGCATGCCAGCTTGGTAAGAAGCCCAAACATGCTTTCCCACATGAAAAGCATATTAGTGCAAGGCCATTAGATGTCATACATTCAAATGTATGGGTACCGGCCAAAGACTGCAACAATTTTAGGTTGCATGTATAATGTTATATTCATTGTGAAAGTGTGGGTTTACTTCATGAAGGAGAAAAGTGAGGTGTTTGCTCACTTTCAGAGATTTAAAGCCTTGGTTGAGAAGGAAAAAGGCATACAAATAAAATGCCTAAGATCATATGGTGACAGGGAATCAAGAGAAACTTTACATGCAGGTACACTCCGCAAAACAAAATGGTGTTGTAGAGAAAGAAAAAACGGGCACATTGTAGAAGTGGCACATGCCTTGATGGCTTAAAAGAATATGCCACATTATTTTTGGGCAGAAGCAATATCACAACTGGTGTGTACATTATGAACAAGACACCCACTGTAGCTGTCCATGGTATGATGCCTAAACATAAGTTTACAGGCATAAGACCGGATGTGTCTCACTTGAAAGTGTTTGGGTGTATTGCATATGTGCATGTTCCTTATGAAGTGAGAACAAAGTTGGATCCAAAGGCAGAGAAACGCATCCTTATTGGTTATGGTATGAAGCAAAAAGGCTATAGATGTTATAACTCTACCACTCATGAGATGCGAGTAAGTAGAAATGTAGTTTTTGACAAGATGAGTAGTTGGTATGTAGCACCAGCACAGCAGTGAAGGCAATAGAAGATGCAGATGTAAGAAGTGCTAATGCTGCGCCACATGTAGCGAAGCAATCATAGGTGATTAGTGGACTTGGAGAGTCCTCTAGCAGTGTGGATACAATGTTAGCCCATGGTCAGGCACGTTGAGGATAGATGTAGATACACATGTATCATGCAAAAGGAAGGAAAATGTAGATCAACCTTTTTTTCCTAATCTGTCAGCAGGTCACTCATATGTGGATGGTGACTCTGAGTAGAGCCTTGATGAGGAGCTTGGCATTACATCTATGGTTACTCCTGGTGTAAGGAGGAGAACAAGGGTTGTTTTGAGGACACTTGGCAGCAGTGATCTAAGTGTACGCAGGTCTACGAGGGCTAGGTGCCCTATTGACAGGTTGAGATATGATGGATACACAACCCATCATTATTCTTACATGGTTAAAGCAATACAAGAATTGGAGCCCACTTGTTTTGAGCAGGCACTTGGAAATAAGAAATGGAAAGATGCCATGAATGAGGAGATGGCAGAACTAGATACAAATGCAACATGGGAGTTGGTGCCTTTGCCTAAGGAAAAGAAGGAAATTGGACGTAAGTGGGTGTTAAAAATTAAGCATAACGTTGATGGTTCAATGAGAAGTTAATATAAGGCAAGATTGGTGGGCCAAAGGCTATGCCCAGACTTATGGCATTGATTATGAAGAGACATTCAGCCCAGTTGCAAGAATGGCAATCATGAGAGCTGTCATTGCTATGGCTGCATCAAAGGGTTGGTCTTTACATCAGATGGATGTAAAGAATACCTTCTTTCATAGGGACTTGCAAGAAGAAGTTTACACGATGCAGCCACCAAGTTATGAGAGTGATGCACACCCAGATTTTGTGTGCAGGTTACACAGCTTTATATGGCTTGAAGCAGGCACCCAGAGCATGGTAAAACAAAATCGAGTAATATCTTGTTACCATTGGATTTCAGATATCCAATGTAAATTTTTCACTTTATGAAAAAAAGATAGATATAGAGATCATGCTATTAGTCATCTATGTGGATGACTTGATTATCACTGGTGATAGTGATGTTAACATACATGATGTCAAGAGGCTTTTAAAAGCAAAAGTTTGAGATGAAGGATTCGGGTGAGCTGCAATATTTCTTGGGCATAGAGGTGGTGAGATCACCTCATGGCATTTTGTTATTGTAGAGGAAATATGGGTTGGGCATGTTGTCCAAGTATAGTATCATATGTAAGCCTATTTCACTGCCATTGGAGCAGAACACAAAGCTTTCCGTAGACAGCACATAGTGGGTAGTTTGATGTTGGACTTGTGAGTAAGTTTATGCAAGCCCCTAGGAAGCCACACTTGGATTCAACTAGACATATTCTCAGGTACATAAATTCCACAGTTGATTATGAACACTTTCCTATAAGGCTGGTATGGAGATACAGCTACATGGGTACACATATGCTAATTTGGCTGGTAGTGTTGCACACATGAGATCTACCAATGGTTTTATGTTCTCATTTGGGAGTCTTGTTGTGAGTTGGAGCAGTAAGAAGCAACCAACAGTTGCCGTGTCGAGTACATAGGCAAAGTACAGGGTGCTACTATGGCACCTTGTGAGGTAGCTTGGATTCAAAAGCTACTTGGTGATATGGGTGAGCTCATGGATAGGGCAATTGTCATTTATTTGTGACAACATGAGTAGCATACATTTGGCTAGGAACCCAATATACCATGCTAGAATGAAGCACGTTGAGGTGCACTATCGCTTTGTGAGGGATAAGATTCAGCAGGTGATGTAGGTCTGCTGGTATATGTCAGCACAGGATCAGGTGGCTGACATTTTATGAAGGCATTGGGCACAAAGAAGCTCCGCATGTTTAGGAGCTTACTTGGATTCCAGTGTATGGAGTTAAGCTCGACTAGTGCTACGGTGGTCATTGATGACCTACCTGGGTGACAACTTCCGCACTTATGACACTGGCATGGTTGGTGAGATTATGGTCGATATGCCACCAATGGATGAAAGGCTATGTGACAACTACTTTGGATTACTAAAGTTATGGTATAGTTATAGTGCCAGCTGATATAGTTGGATTCACACTATAGACCAACCATTTTGTATGTTGTTGTAGGAGATTACTTTCCCTTTATATATGTATGTACTCTTATCTTTTAGATATATGGTTGTAGAGAAGAGAAGAAGATAGAAGAAAAATTTAGCCATCCATCTCTCTCTTGTGTCTTGCACTCTCTTGTGTCTTGCACTCTCTTATGTGTGTCTGTGTGTGTGTTTGCTTGCAAAAGGAACTCAGGCTCTCTCTCTCTCTCCCACCCATCAGTGTTGTTGTTGGGAATAATGTAAAATGTCTAGTCGAAGGGTCTGGAACCATATCTTTTGTGGTAGCTACAGGTGAAGAGAAGAAGCTGTTAGATGTGCTCTATGTACCCCAAAGTAAAGAGAAATCTACTATCAGTGTTGCGATGACAGATTGTGGGCTTGAAGTACGCTTCAAGAAAACTGAAGCAAAAATTATAGATGTTATTGGCAAGGTTAGTCAGCAAAGTGGTAAGGTGCAACAATCTCTACGAGTTGAGTGCCCGTAGAGTGTCTACAAATAAGAGCACAAGAAAGCTTTGGCACGAGCGATTTGGTCACATTGGATTTGCAGTGCTAAAGGAGATACAGAAAAAGGGTATGGTAGCTAATTTGTCTACATTTTCAGAATTGCAGGAACCATGTGAAGCTTGTATGATGGGCAAGGAACAACACAAGGCATTTCCACAGGAAAGCAGTAATCAGGCCAAGACTCCTCTAGAGCTGGTACATGTTAATCTTTGTGGTAAAATGTCTACTATTGCATTAGGGGAATCTTCTTACTTTATGCTATTAGTAGCGACAATTACAATAGGAAGATGTGGGTTTATTTCCTTTGGGAGATAAGGTTAAAGCTTTTGGCAAGTTCAAACAGTGGCATAAGCTTGTGGAAAATGAGACAAGAAAGAAGGTGAAGAAGTTTCATACAGATCAAGGAGGAGAATTCCTTTCAACATAATTTGACAGCTAATGCAAGGAGAATGGCATCAAGCGCCAACTCACCACTGCTCACACACCTCAACAAAATGGTGTTATAGAATGCCACAATTGAGCTGTCATGGAGATGGCTTGATGCATGTTGAAGGCAAAGGGTTTGCCCAATACATTTTGGGCTGATGCAGTCAACACAACAATTTATGTCCTCAATCGGAGATACACAAAGGCACTCAAGGATAATACACCTTAAGAGGCCTACTCTGGTAAGAAACCTTTAGTTTCTCATTTCAGAACATTTGGCTATGAATGTTATGTTCATATTCCAAATGCATCTAGGAACAAGCTAGAATCCAAAAGCAAGAAGTGTATCTTTCTTGGATATAGCAAGAGGCGAAGGCATATCGGCTCTATAATACAGAGGCAAAGAAGATAGTGACCAGCTGAGATGTGGTATTTGCAGAATAGCCACACTCAGTGGAGGAAGGAGGTTCGTCCACTCTATCATCAACTGGAGAAATAGTCCACCATTTTCTCGCAAAGGAGGAGGAGTTTTTAGAGGATGAAGACTCTCACATATCAAAACAACCTACTGTTGCACCACAAGGAAAGCCACTTCCAAAGTGGACACAACAGCTCTTTGATGAGCTTAATCCAGTACGTGAGAAGCCAGAATCTTCAATAGATGGACCACGCAGATCAAGGGGAATAGAGAAGCAAAGAAGAGCATCTGATCTCATTGTCAATATGGCCTTGATGGGCTGAGATAATGGGAACAGTGAAGGAGCCAGCCACCTTGGATGAAGCCTTAGCAAATCCAAAGTGGAAAGCTGCGAGATATAGTCTAAGTATGACAGCATCATAAAGAACAACACCTGGGATCTAGTTAATCGACCACCAAACAAACAGAAAGGTAATTGGTACCAAATGGGTTTGGAAAGCTAAGTATAAGCTTGATGGCTGACTTGAAAAATACAAAGCTAGGTTGGTTGCACATGGATTTGCACAGGTAGAGGGTTTCGACTTTGATGAAACCATTTCTCCCATAGCTCTCGTATGACAACTATCAGGGCGGTACTTGCCTTGGCTTCTCACAAAAAGTGACCAGTCTTTCACATGGATGTCAAATCAGCATTTCTGAATGACCATCTCAAGGAGGAGGTATATGTAGCTCAGCCACTAGGTTTTGAGATGCCCGGATCATAAAACAAAGTTTGCAGGAAGAAGGCATTGTATGGGCTAAAACAAGTACCAAGGGTGTGGTATCACGGGATAGACCAATTTTTCAAAAAGATTGGGTTTATAAGAAGTGCTTCTGATGCTAACTTTTATGTTCTAAAGAGGCATGGCAAGATTGTTTTGGTTGTCTTGTTTGTAGATGACCTAAACATTTCAAGTGACAATGAAGAGATGATCCAGCAAATAATGAATATGCTGAGCCATGAGTTTGAGATAACAAACTTGGGTCTTATGCATTTCTATTTAGGGATTGAGGTCTGGCAAGAGTCAGGTAAAATCTTCATTTTACAGCAAAAGTATGCTTGGAATATTCTCGAAGCATTTGGGATGACAAACTACAAGCCTGTGTCTTTGCTAATGGAAGTGAACTTGAAGCTTTCCTAAAAGGATTCTTCATCACTTTTTGACATCAAGAAGTATGGGAAGTTGGTGGGGGGTTTGATTTTCCTCACTAACACTAGACCTGATATTAACTTCACAGTTGATGTGTTGAGCTGGTTTTCCAACAAGCCATGAGAGAGTCATTGTTTAGAAAGAAGGGATGAGGTACTTAGGTACATCAAAGGTACTCTAGAGTATGGCATCACTTACAGCATGGGTGACACTCTAACAGGTTATTGTGACTTAGATTGGGTAGGAGATTGTGATTCTAGGAAATCATTTTCTGGATATTGTTTTTTACTTGGTTCCGGTGCTTTCTCTTAGACCAACAAAAAGCAATCTATAGTGGCACTTTCTTCCACAGAAGCTGAGTATAAGGCAGCTTGCTTTGTTGCATGTGAGGTAGTATGGTTGAGGAGAATCTTGGTTGACATGGGAGTTCATATGAGGGAGGCTATAGTCTTGTGGTGCGACAATCAAAGTTGCATGGCAATCTCCAAGAACCCTATGTTTCATGCTCACACAAAGCACATTGAGATTTAGTATCATTATGTGCGGGAGATGATAGAGGATGAGATAGTGGAGCTGGAGCATTTCTCTACTGAGCAAAACTGCGCCGATATCTTCACCAAGGCTCTTGGGAAGGACCAGCTCACTCAGCATCTTCATCGACTTGGCGTTGGGCCAAAAACCTAGTTCATCTTTTGGGTGGACATTGAGGGCGGGTGTTAGTATACACTCAATGCCTGCCTCTCAGCATGTATCTCACTTTGATGTATAATGCACATTTGTTAGGAGGAGTATCCATGGTGCATATGTCTTTAGTGGGAACCTTGGCTTAGATGCCAATGGGGTCATTATTGTGACCATTAATGATGGTTAGGAGATGGTCAGGGGTAGGAGTGTTAGATGGCAACGGTATGAGGAATATTCCCTCAGATATTAGGTCCATCATTAGTGGGCGGTGGTTGGTGGGCCGTGTTCTTGATACGCGGGTAGTGACCGTGTCTAGCAGTGTAACCAGCCTCGTTATATACGTGTCTATCACACCGCCTATAGTACTATATATGGACATGGTTGCCATTAGCTAAGGCATTCAATGCTTGTGAGTATCCACCCCCTTCTACACTTCGTACATCCTCGATCCAGAGTCTGTCTAGATGGCCCTCTAAGCTCTACTTAAGAGCTCACGGGTGTTGGACAACACCATCACTTGTACCTCTTTGGTATAACTAGAATTTTAAATTCTCTCCATTGTGTATCTATTGCATTGTCTATTGTGCTTTGTCTTGCTATCTCTTTCCGTTGTAAACATGAGATGTAAGCCTGAATGTCACAAGATCTTATATACTTCTTGAAGAAATTAATCAAACTCACAAATACATCAAGGAATAAAGCATAGACTTGAATCAAATTGACAAGATTGAGCATAGCATAAAATAAAACATGAGATAAAGTAGACATCACCATCAACACACTATTGGGTGCAATCTCCCCGCTCATACGTATAGCTCCCACTTCCACGACGTGAGTATTTTGAGAATTGTATTCATTATATAGAGATTGAAGAGCTAATAATAGTTGTGCATATAAATTTGGGCTTACTTTTTCACTTTTACAAAAATAGCTCAAACACTAGAGCTTTTTCACCCACACTAAGTGTAAAATAACCAAAACTCTTCTAACATATGTACTAGTAATATAGCAGCACCACGCACAAGTGTGCATAAATAATATGTACAAACATTTGGTACATGGACAACAAATAACTCATACAAAATAATAATATTCCGAGATGATATTGAGAAGATCCTCCATGTGCGACACGTGCATTGCTCATCACTTATCCTACAAACGTAAACACATTAGTTGTTCCAATTAATTACCGTATCCACAATTAATCCCAATATGAAACGTTGATAGGCACAAACACAACATACACTCGACGCTTATTACATGTTATGTGCACATTATATGAGCATATGCTAGGAGGCTAACCCACCCTAGGCATGTGAACATGGGAGCATGGAAACATGCTCTAGTGTTGAAAGGTTTAGATCTAACCTTGGGTTGAGGTTAGGGTCAGGCAACCAAGGGTCACACATGGAAATAGAGTCAAGAGTCACTTGAGGGCCCTCCTATATAATAGGGGCATGGGGCATTCTCAAGGGATGTTCTCTTATGTAGAGCATCGTCTCTACCTAAGCTTGCTTGTGCTCTTATCTATAGACACTCCAAGGCCGCTTAACTCAGAGATTATTGCGCCTTACTCCTTTGCTATGACTAACCTTGCCAATAACATCTAGAATTTTTGCTTGACTTTTCTTGAAGCATACTCCAAGCCCACAATCTATCATCGCAACACTGATAGTAGATTTCTCTTTATTTTGGGATACATAGAAGAGTACATCTAACAGCTTCTTCTCTTCACATGTAGCTACCACAAAAGATATGGATCCAGACCCTTCGACTGGACATTTTACATTATTCCCAACAACTGCATAGACACAGTAACTGCCCGCATATAAAAAACGTTGCCCCCACCGACCCACAGACCACTAATGATGGACCTGGTATCCAAGGGAATATTCCTCACCGACCACAGACCCACCGACCACCGACCACAAACGTTGCCCCCACCGACCACCACAGATCACCGACCACCACCCACTAATGATGGACCTGGTATCCAAGGGAATATTCCTCGTACTGTCACGCCAGCCAACGCTCGTACCTCCTCTGACCATCTCCTAACCATCATCAATGGTCACAATAATGACCCCATCGGCATCTAAGCCGGGGTTCCCACTAAAGACATGTGCACCATCCATTGGTGTCTAAGCCGGGGTTCTCATCACTAAAGACATATGCACCATGGTGACTCCTCATAATGGGGGCCTAACAAATGTGCATTATACATCAAAGTGAGATACATGTCGAGAGGCGGGCATTGAGTGTATACTAACATGCGTCCAATGTCTAGAGGCTCATGTCACATCCCTAGAGACTCATATTTGATTTTCACAGGATTGTGGGCTTATGTCTCCCAACCCAAGAGGTGGTTTAAGCTGGTTTTTAAAGTATTTTTTGTGGTTTCTTAGGTTTTGGTCTAGGGTGTGATTAAGGATCCTAATGTGAACACAAAGGAGAGCTATGGAGGTTGATGGATCTCCATGGTGTATGTATAGGGGAGAGAGGGACTATCTGACGAAACAAGTTTATACCAATGAGTACAATGTGATGCATGTACTCATTGATATGAAGCTTACAAGAAGGTACAATGCTGCTTACACACTCAAACACTTAAGTGGCTATAAGTCCTTTTTTCACAAATACTTGCACACATTCACCTTTAACAGGTGTTCACACACATACACTGATAGGGAGTGTTCACACACTGAAATTCCAAATATCCAAAACCTAATCTTAATTAATGGTGTTTACACAAGTGATTAAGTGTTTTTTTAATTAATTCTATATTCTCTAAGCTACCAATTTCAACAATGCATGAATAATATTTTTTAACTACAGTAATATCTTGCATTAGTGGCATTTGGACCAACATCGTAATTGGATGGGCATTATTGTAGGGTCAACTTAGTGCTATTGGCATAATCTTGATGGCTAAGCCACTGACCAGGTCTATATTATGCTTACCTTTTTCCATCAGAAAGCTTTGTTCTGTCAGTAAAAAACTTCGCTTTCAATAGTTGTGAAAGCTGTTAGCTAATATGATTTCATCTTAGAGTTTTTGTAAAGATTTTTTTGTTTATTGTACACAATCCTACTTAAGGTGCTATGTAGTTGTGTGTGTAGTTTTTTGATGTTTATTGTACATAATCCATCTTTAAGTAGCCTTTAATTATCTTGCATTTTATTGGTAGTTGTTTGTGTAGTTTTTGATGTTTATTGTACATAATCCATCTTCAAGTAGCCTTTTAATTATCTTGCATTTTACTAGAATCATATGCATTATGCTCATACGAAAATTGTGTTGTCAAGAAGGAGCAACACCTTAGGCGATTTTGTTGGCCTTACTCAAAGGAACTTATAAGAGTACAATCATCTACTCTGATTTCTTTCCCCAGACATCAAGAAACACATATCCTATTAGAATTAACCTTGACTGAATTATTTCCATTGTCGATAAAAAAGATGCATCATTCAATGTGTCATGGAGTCTTAATATGTTTCTTTCATCTAAAGAAACATTGCCACATAAAAATGTCCACATGCGTACATAGGAATCTTGGTAAATAGGATCAAGTAGCTGAGGTTGCACATAACTTCTTGGTAAACTAAACTTATCTGGCACATCATTTGTAACCCTCGAAACCAATAGCAACATGCTCCACAATTCCTCCACCTCCACCTCTCCCTCAATGAACCTTAACTTGCCCAAAATTCATAAATGGGAAGAAAGGGGAAGCTCTAGACACATATGTGGCATAACTTGAAAACATATGGTGGTGGACAAATGGGATGAGGCCCTGATGGGAACCCGCGGACCTCGAGAAGCACCAGATTCACTCATCACAATGTCTTCATGCGTGTCGCACGTATTCACAGAGTTGATCAAACTCACACCACACATCTCACACATGTCATAGCAGCTGATTGGATTCACTCACAACCAACTTGGGTCACCCTCTCATCACTTAATTGTGATAAGTTATCTACCATATCACTAAGTATTTATCATCATTAGAGATGTAAAAGAGACATTGCATCTTCTACGCGTAATAAATTCTAGTGTCCTATACCACCATAAATTATCCCACACAAATCTAGAAATAACTATGCATCTAATACATAGGGAAAATTTCATAAAGTATAGTTCAAGATGGAAGGGCTAGTTCCTCCAATAAGTTATACTTTTGATGCATAAGAACTCTCCTTGAATTTTACAAAAAATCTTAAATAAAATTTATTGTAAAGATAATCAAATGAAATGAATATGTTACTTCACAAACTTTAAATTCCAATAAGATTAATAAGTTTGAAAACAGTTTAAATAAACAAGTCTAAAATCTATATAATTAGCTTAATGTCAAAGAAGATGATGATGAAAAGATTAACTTGCACTTGAATAATAAATATGAAACTTGGCAATCATAAGTTTGAGTCAAGAGTAAGAAAGTCACACCTTACAATGATTCGATTACAATGATGTTCTATATCCAGAATACCTCATTGGGAATTAGGGAGGAAAATGAGAAGGCAACGTGAATTAATTGAAATATTAAAAATAAATAAAAAGTTGCTACAAAATAAACAAATATTACATAAAACTTGACGATGTAAAATAGAATGCAAAAGTAAGAAGGTCTTACCTTGATGTATTGTTGGGTATAAAAATGAAAAAGGTAAGTATTTAAGACAATTCGTAAATAACTAAAAATGTAATCATTCCGTAAAGATGAGGACTTATCGTGAGTAAGTTGAGCTGAAAGTTGTCAGAAACTCAACGGCTCCATGATAGAAATCATCAGAATAATCTGCACATCATACTTACACTACACATAACAACATGCCTATTCTCATGCACAAACTCAAGTCTATAAACTAGTTAAGTGAAATAACCATATGGCCTAGAATATTGTTGGCCTTGAGTTAGGTGCATAATTTGAAAATTTACCCCAAGAAGAGAGTCCTTGCAAATCTATTAGCACATCTAAGTTTATTAAATCCAAATGATTTTGTTCATGATCTTATAACAATAATCGTTTTTAAAAATTCTTTCTTTCTTTCTTTTCTTGTTTTTCTTCTTCTCCTTCTTTTTCTTCTTCTTCTCCCTCCTCCTTCTCTTCTTCTTCTTCCTTTCCTTCTCTCTCCATCCTCTTCTTCTTCTTTTTGGTTTCTCTCTATTCTTTCTTGTCCCACTGCTTGTGTTGTCATGCAGCTCCCTTAATCTCACATGACATTTGGTAAGACTGGGGAAAAGGGTATAAAGGATAAACGAAGACATGCTAGTCTTTGTCTCTTTTAGAGACACTGTGCGTGGCTAATAGCCCTTTCTGTTGCACTGCCAACCCTTCGGATTGGCGTCTATCGTTAGACCTTTCGTGTTACTATTGTTGCCGTGTTCTGCTGACGGTCGATCGTGTTCTGCTGACGGTCGATCGTGTGTTGCCATTGCCGTGATGTGTCGGCACTGTTGCCTGGTCGGTCGGTGTCCGGTAGTAACGATGATACAATGCTCATTGGTTGCTTGGCCAGTGTTTGCTACTGTGTGGGTTGTCTTGTTCGCTGGTGCTTTGATATGTCACTGCCATTGCTTGCGCTGGGCTTTGTGCTACCGTTCCTCATCTTCAAACAGAGGACCTATTGGTCTTAAGGCCGTCTGAGCGCCCAAAAAAAACACACACACACACACACCCCTTTGTGGAGCGTAGCTAGGACTTTGATGCCACTGAGATGGGAACTGGCGAACCTTCGGAAGTGCACATCACCGAAATTGAAGACGCGAGAGAGAAACACTAGACTGGGTCATAATTGCCCCCCCAAATGTGTGCCAAAAGCATTCTCGCTTGAGTATTTATAGATTTTATTACTTCAAAATAAGGTTACATAGCTATTTTAGCCCTTGCTTGCTCCACAAGCTTTTTTTATATAAAAATTAAATAATTAAATATCTAAAAAATCTCATTCCCGTGATAGAGGCCCATAATGACGAATGAAAAAAACTAGCATATCAGCGAAACTTTAGGCAAAAGGCCACTAAATGGATATCACAATATGATCTAAATCATTTTGCCACATATGCTGGCTTTCTAGGAAGCCTTCATTTGCGAAGGTTTCAAAATGGATAAAACATCTTTACTACTGGATAAGCTGCACAACCTCCGACTACAAAAATGTCTACATGTAGAAGACTATGGCTGGAAGTTTCACGCCCTCATTGGAACTGGTGGATAGATCACAAAAGTATACTTGTGGGAATGGTTCATAGAGGCATGTAGTAAAAAATACATAAGCTATCTATTAGCTCAATGGATATAGTAGTTAATAACTTTAATGAATTGGTGGAAGTAGCTAATCACTCAGGAGGAAAAGAACCTCGTATACAGTCCAAACAAAAGAAGTAAGCATGGTTTCAACTATGAAGACTCGAAAGAAGATGAGTCAAACTTGAAACAAGAATCTAGTTTTGACTTAGAAGAAGAGAAAAAGCACAAGTCTAGGAAAAAAGGCATGGAAAAATGCCATGTTTTCCAAGATTACTAGTAGAAATGCACCACTCCTACCCTTGGAGTTAGTACAGATGTTTGGTGCAAAAAATGTAATAACCAAATGGACATCTTAAGGAGATGATTATGCACATTGTGCCATTTTCCAAACCAACACACATGCCATGAAAGTTTGCAAATATAATTGGAGAATGTACTGTCAAACAGTAGTGACAAAATGATTACTAACAACCACCTATGCCAGTGTGTATCAAATAGCCAGTTCAGCATGTAGGCCCAGTACCCTAACAAAAGATGACCTTACAATCAGGGAGGAGGATGAGGAAATGCTCGACCAACGGAAGGAGGATACCAATGCTACTACTACAAGCAATCAGAGCATAGAAAATTGAAATGCCCATTATGGCAAAGACATCAACATAGTTAGGGCAAATGAATGTGTAGAATAATGCCCCCACATGCTCCCTAGTAAACATGGTAAAAATTACATATTTGTCAAAAGAACATCTAATGATATCTGGACTAAAAACACCTACAACTTTTCAGTGGAGTACCTCACAACATTCATAAAGTCTTTTTGGATAATTTTAGTGAATACATAAAGAAAGCAGAACACGTACACCACCTTAAGCTTTGTCTAGAGAAGTGTAGGCAAGCACATTGAAGTTGGAATCTAGCCAAGCTTTGTCTAGAGAAGTGTAGGCAAGCACATTGAAGTTGGAATCTAGCCAAGCATGCTTTTGATGTTACAAGTGGATCATCACTCATCTTGGCAGTGGATCAAAACAAGTGGTAGCAATAAAAAACCTAAAGTCAGCAATCAATATTAAGAAATTGGGAAGATTCTTGGAAGTGGCACAACAGATTCATGAGATTTCTAGCAGTTTTGGTGTCTATGCTATATGGACTCATTAAGAAGAATGCATTATTAGTATGGTCTTATAGTCTGTAACTTGTGAAATAGCTTTTCAGAACTTAAAAAAGATGTTAACCATAGAGCCAAATTTTAAATCCACTAGATGAGATTAAGATTTTGCATGCGTTTATAGGTGCATCCCCAATGGCATGGCCATTGGAAGTGTCTAGGAAGCTAAAGGGGGATGGTTCCAACCCATCTATTGTGCTAGCAAAAGGTTGTCCAAAGCAAAGAGAAACTATTCCGTACTAGGAATGATCTACTCTATCAACAAGTTTTGCTGTTACCATATTATAGTAGTGATGTGTGTGAACACACTTAGGACCGCCGGGGCACTTTTTCCCTCACTAGGAGGTTTTTTCCCTCGTGCATTGTATATACGCCCATTATCTTCTAGGGCTTGTTATCTTTCATTTTTGGCACTCATAATACACTACTGTGTTGTGCTCAAGCTTCCTCATCTTCTTGAAGTTGTGTGTGCATTCCTGCAACCCTAATTCCAACAATTGGTATCAGAGCAGGCTTCCTCCTCCCGGGCAGCATCACCGGCACCTGCCGCTTCATCTCCTCTGATTGCAACGAGGTTTCACGAGCGTCTGCAGGTTAGTATATGCCGTGGGCAAGCCCGTAGGGCTTGGTCGTTTCAGAATTTTGATCTGAAGTCATTTCGCCCTCCGTTTTTGCATTCCAAGTACTGCGCAGGCAAAATCGTCCTACTGTGCAGATTTTCTGTCAAGATTAAAATCTGCAGGACAGGTGCCCATTCGTCTGTTTTGGGGCTGTGCTATATAGCACAGGTCGATTTTATACAGGTTTACCTCTTGCAGACAGCATTTACATCTAGTAGTACAGTCATTGGCCATGGCTGACAACAATGATGTATTCCGCATGTTGGCTGCTGAGGATAAGTTGGATGGCACCAACTATCCATTGTGGGCATATATGATGCGACATGTATTGGTAGCAAAGGGGTTATGGAATATTGTGCAGGGTATTGATGCACGTCCTATTGTGGCTGGGAATGCTGCAAACACATCAGAAACAGGTACTGTTGATGATGGTGCAGGCACAAGTGCTGTAGCAGCTGTTCGAGAACCACCACTTTCAGCAGAGCAGATTCGTTGGGATGGTAGAGATGCGCAGGCTCATGCCTTGATTGCGCTGTCTGTCAAACGTACCATTATCCCACATATTCGCTCCTGCAGGACTTCTAAGGATGCTTGGGATGTACTTGCCACATTGTATCAGGCAAGAAATGAGGCTCGTGTTGCTTATCTCCGAAAACAGTTGGAGAATGAGCATATGAACGAAGGTGATTCTATGGATAGCTTTTTGACAAAGATCAAGGATTTCAAAGAGCAGCTCATTTCTGCAGATGAAATCCTGTCAGACAGTTCACTTGTGCAGACTGTTTTGAATGGTCTACCAGATTCTTATCAGGGTTTTGCTTCCACTCTTCGCTTGATGATGAAAGGCAATCCCAATGCCTTATCATTTGAGGAGTTAGTTTCTGTTTTGCTGCAAGAAGACCAGTCAAGGCAAAACAGGAATATTATGCGTGTCGCAGATCAAGCTTTCGTTGCTAGTCAGAGAAGCGGGAAAGGTAAAGCTGGCTTTTCTTCTAGTAAGCAGAAATCTGCAAATGCTGCGCAACCAAAGAAGGAAGACAAAGATGAGAAGAAGGGTGACAAACAGAAGACATTTTGCAAGTACTGTAAGGGAAATGATCATGTCATCAAAGCGTGTCCTAAGCTGGCTGCGAAAGAGGCTAAGAAGAAAGAGGCTCGTATGGCTGTTGCAGATGCCTCTCCTTCTAACAATGAATCTGCTAATGTTGTGCTAGATACAGAATGGGCATTCAATGCGCAGTGCAGTTATGACCCATCTTTGCATGACACATGTATGTCTGCAGTAGATTCAGATGTATGGTACTTTGACAGTGGTGCCACTAAGCATATCACCTCGCAGCGCAGTTTATTCACTTTCCTTGAGTCTGCTCCCACAGGGAATACTGTCACTTGTGCCAATAACTCCTCTTATCCTGTTAAAGGAGTTGGACAGATTGTGCTGAATGTTGCAAATGGCAACACCTTTACACTTTTTGATGCATTGTATGTGCCAGGGATCAAAAAGAATCTGCTGTCAGTCTCCGCATTTGCCAAAACAGGTTTGGTTGTAAAATTTGTGGATGACAGATGTACTGTTCATGATCTCTCTTGTGGTGACATCATTGTAGCATCTGGTTCACTATGTCGAGGGCTGTATAAGCTCAATATGGATGGCAAATGTGTAGAGGATTCAGCATGTGCTATTATGGATACGCAGGCTATTTCAAATGCAAAACTGTGGCATGCACGTTTTGGTCATCTGAATTTTGCAAGTTTGCTGCGCCTGCAGAAATCTGAAATGGTGTCTTCTTTGCCTAAGCTTGAGGCACCTGTCAAGCATGTTTGTGAGGGCTGCATATTGGGTAAAATGCAGCGTGCTTCCTTTCCCAAAGATGGATCAGTGAGAGCTGAACGTAGATTGCAGCTTGTTCACAGTGATGTTTGTGGTCCCATGCAAACTCCATCATTTGGAAACTACCTTTACTTCGTGACTTTCATTGATGATTTTACCAGGCATGCATGGGTATATCCTTTGAAGGCAAAGTCCGAAGTGTTTTTGTGCTTCAAACAGTTTTTGGTTATGGCTCAAAATGTGTCAGAAAGTAAGATGGGCACCCTCCGTTCAGATCGAGGGGGGGAGTATATGTCTTCAGAATTTAATGCATTTTTGGCTGAGCGTGGGATAAAACACCAATGTACAGTGCCGTATACACCACAGCAAAATGGTGTGGCTGAGAGAAAAAACAGGTCTCTCATGGAAATGGCAAGATGTATGGTTAAGAGTCAAAGTCTACCACATGGTTTTTGGCTTGAGGCTGTCATGTGTGCCACTTATGTACTAAACAGGTGTCCCACCAAAGCATTACAGGTTGTCACTCCATATGAGGCTTGGCATGGCCGCAAGCCATCTGTTGGCCATTTACGTGTTTTTGGTTGCCTGGCATATGCATTAGTGCCTGTGCAACATCGCAGAAAATTGGATGACAAAGCTGTCAAATGTATTTTTGTTGGATATAGTGCTGAGAGCAAAGGCTATCGTTTGTATCATCCACAGACAAAGCGCATTTTGGTTAGCCGTGATGTTGTATTTGTGGAAGATGCAGTTCAGCCCTTGGTTTCATGTACTAAGGAGACAGATATCAGCTCACGTGATGTCTATGATACATTGTTGCCTCTTTTCAGTGGTGCACAGTCAAGTGCAATACCTCATGAGGCAGTTTTTCAGCC
Source organism: Cibotium barometz (assembly GCF_041138505.1). Classification (NCBI taxonomy): domain Eukaryota; kingdom Viridiplantae; phylum Streptophyta; class Polypodiopsida; order Cyatheales; family Cibotiaceae; genus Cibotium; species Cibotium barometz. Next base: position 28,654,344 of record NC_141081.1, on the reverse strand, counting down.
TATGCAGGTTTTAAATGATGGCACAGATCAGCCTATATCTGATGCAGATGTGCATGATGCACTTGAGGATGAGAGACAAGAGATTGAGGGCTCTAGGAATATGCCTAGATGGCTGGTGCAGACTTTGCGTGACAGCAAGTTGGATGCCCCTTTGTCTAGTCGCACTCGTTCTGGCTCTCATGGTGCCTCTTATGCGTCAGATTGTTATGCATTGGCTGTTTCTGGTATGTGCGATGAAAGTGAGCCTGTTTCATTTGATGAGGCACAAAGTTCAGAAAATTGGATGGCTGCTATGCAAGCAGAATACGATGCTATTATGAAGAATGGTACATGGTCTTTATGTGACTTGCCCCCTGGCAAGAAGGCCATTGGCACTAAGTGGGTATACAAATTGAAGCGTAAGCCTGATGGCACAGTGGATCGCCTTAAGGCTAGGCTTGTTGCAAAAGGTTATGCTCAAGAGAAGGGCATTGATTTTGATGAGACTTTTGCTCCCACATGTCGTATGACCACTGTTCGTAGCATCTGTGCATTAGCAGCTCATAATGGTTGGAATGTACATCAGCTGGACATAAAGACTGCGTTCTTAAATGGAGATTTGCATGAGGAGGTGTATGTATCGCAGCCTCGTGGTTTTGTTCAAAGAGGGCAGGAAAACAAAGTGTGCAGGTTAAAAAAGGCTTTATATGGTTTAAAGCAAGCTCCACGAGCTTGGTATGAAAAAATGCATGCATATTTGACTGCACATGGGTTTCAGAATAGTCCAACAGAAAGCACTTTGTATGTTAAACGTGTGGATGGTGTACATCTAATCATTGCTCTCTATGTCGATGACATGCTGCTCACAGGACCAAATAAGAGTCATATTGCTGATTTTAAGGCTGATTTGAATGCCTCTTTTGAGATGTCAGATTTGGGGCATTTGCATCATTATTTGGGGATACAATTTAAGCAGTGTGATGGAGGTATTGCTTTGTGTCAGACAAAGTATATTGAAACATTGTTGTGGAGATTTGGCCTTGAAGACTGCAAGCCTATTGCTACTCCAATGGAGACAGGTTTGAAGTTGAGTCTTCATGATGCTGGAGATCACTTTGATGTCACACTCTATCAGACAGCTGTTGGTTGCCTCATTTATGTATGCATTACGAGGCCAGACATTCAGTTTGCAGTCTCACAGGTGAGCAGATTTATGCATAGCCCAGGCATTAAGCATTGGCAGGCAGTGAAGCGTATCTTTCGCTATTTGAGTAATACTCGGCATCTTGGGTTGTTTTATCCCAAGGGGGGATCATTGCCGCCAGATTTACATGCTTTTTCAGATTCTGACTGGGCTGGTTGTTATGACACACGCGTGTCCACGAGTGGTTTTTGCTTCATGCTTGGAAGCTCATGCATATCATGGTTGAGCAAGAAGCAGCCTACTGTGGCCACTTCTAGTTGTGAAGCTGAGTACAGGGCAGCTTTCACAGCTACGGTTGAGTGTGTGTGGCTCAGACGCCTTATGGCTGATTTGGGTGTTGGGCAGCCATCTGCCACCACCATCTTCACTGACAGTCAGAGCGCATTGGCAGTTGCGCGGAACCCAGTGTTCCATGCTCGTACGAAGCACATTGAGGTGCACTACCATTATGTCAGGGAGAGACTCTCTGCAGGAGAGATCAGTTTGGCTTATGTGCCAACACAGGATAACCTTGCAGACCTTTTCACAAAGGCTCTGCCTCGTGAGAAGTTCGAAGCTTTTCGCAAAGCTTTGGGCTTACTCCCTTTTGTGGATTCGTCCACATAGCTAGACACTTCCCTATACATGAGTGCTAGCTCTTGTTCACCGCATCACTCCAGGGGGGATTTGTTACCATATTATAGTAGTGATGTGTGTGAACACACTTAGGACCGCCGGGGCACTTTTTCCCTCACTAGGAGGTTTTTTCCCCCGTGCATTGTATATACGCCCATTATCTTCTAGGGCTTGTTATCTTTCATTTTTGGCACTCATAATACACTACTGTGTTGTGCTCAAGCTTCCTCATCTTCTTGAAGTTGTGTGTGCATTCCTGCAACCCTAATTCCAACATTTGCCACTACTTGCTGGTCACAAATGAGTTTGGGTTTCATGTATATTATGAAGCCCTGCTTTACATGATCCATAAGCCCAACTTAGCAAGCCAACTTGTAAGACGGATGCTGTTGTTTTGCAGGAGTTTTTATTCATCATTCACCACACACTTAGTAACCAGAATGTAGTCACATATTTCCTCATGGGATAGATTTTGGTGGAGTAGGTAGGAGACCAGTTATTAGATACAACACCTTGCATTATCCGCAAAGAAGACAATTGGTTTTATAAAATAATAATGTTTATCGTGGAGGGAGATTTCATGGACTACATGTCTAGGGACCAGTGGAAAAATTTAGAACTCCATAGCAAAAGATTCATAGAAATGACAAGTGCCCTCTACAAAATGAGAGTGGATCAAGTGCTCAGACGATGTGTCCCAGGTCATGAACATCAAGTTGTGCTTATGGAGTCACACCAAGGCATCTTTGGTAGACACTTCTTTGGTGACATCATGGGTGAGAAGATTATGTAGGCCAATAGTTCTTAAGGATGCCCAGAAGCATGCTAAGGAGTGGTTCATATATGAATGCTTAGGTCAACCATTTTCTCAAGATAGAATGCCACATAATCCTATTCTCCCTCTTTAGACATTTAAGAAATAGGGATTGGAATTTTTTGGACAATTCAAGCCCTTCGCCAACAAGCAAACGGGTCACATATACATCTTAGTGTGGCCACAAATTACAACACAAAGTGGGTCAAATCCAAGGCACCAAAAGGAAAATTCCATTGCATCAATGGCCAAATTTCTATATGAAGGTATCATCACAAGGTTCGAATGCCCTATTGAATTAATCAGGGATCATGGTAAAAAATTTCATCAATGATGTAATATAAAAGCTAACAAAGAAAGAAGCACATGATAATTCACAAAAAATCTGCAGTGTATTATCCCTACCAAGAGAGCATCGAGTAGGAGGATAGCAAGCCTTAGTCGTACCCCTACCAAGAGGAAGGGAAACTAAGGGGAAGAGCATATAATAGAAGGAATACACCTGATAGGATAACATTGCAAAAAAAAGATTGCAATAATAGAAAAAGCATCTTGCTTTTTTCCTACAACTCACCCTTGCTTTTTGTAGACATAATCATCTTGCGAGTCTATGAGGATGATTAGTAGCTTGATTGTTGCCCCACAATTGTTGGATCTATAATATTCTATCAAGCTTTGATTAATTATGTTGTAGGCTTAAAGTATTTAAAAGCTATTATGTTCAAAGAAGGAGAAATTGATGTAGTGAGATGAGAATCTCTATCTTTGTGTGAGCTTTGAATTCTAGTGTAGTTAACCTCCTTTTTATTGGCATGTACATTGCATCCACCCGAAGTGCCGGTGGAAATCTTCTATAAATGTTGGCAAATTCTAGTATTTCAAGGAAGTGCATTTTCCATGTTGGTTAAATGGCATAGTAGTATGCTGTGTAATTGCCATCAGCATCCAGCTATATTTCTTCATATCCCCCCCTCTGTTTCACATGATATTTACTTCATTATGACAATTCAGGCAATTACATAATAGCAGTATACTGTGTAATTGCCATCAGCATTTGGCTTTATTTCTTCACATCCTCCCCTCTGCTCCACATGATATTTACTTTGCTACCTTTTTTAACAATAATTGATCATGTATTTAACAATTATGATTTCCAAAAGATTTGCCAGGTTTAGATTAGCTAGCTTTGTGTACCGAGCCAAAATTTCCTATAAGGTTCCCTTACTTGCCATTGGAATTAATTCCAACATTTTTGGCCTTGGAGCTTGGACATGTTAAAGTAACCATGGGTGCTTCTTTGTAGTTGCATAGGCTTTAGGCATAATCAATGTCATTGGATCAAAATATATGATCTGCCACAAAGCTTTCATCATGAGTTTGGGTTGAGTAACAGGTTATCTGTTTGTATCATCAATTTACTAGCATTCAAGGATAGCATTTGTGTTTTGTTGGATTATCATTTGATGCTCAGACAGGGATCCTGCTGTGGTGGAGGATTGGTCACAAATGTTGGCATTTCTTTTGGCAACTCCTCAAGGTCTAGAGTGTTAGTTGGGAAATCAAAAATGGGAAATAAGAAGAAGGGGTAGTATCTTTCTAGTCCCTTCTTAGCTTCTATGCTTCCTTGATCTAGGGAAATCATTGGCCTATAGAGGGGGTAAGTGTATTTTTCTTTTGATTCTTTATCCCCCTCCCTCTTCATATGAGTTAGTTGGTTGTGGCTTTGTTGAGATGAATGTATTGTGCATGGAATGTATGTCCTCCTCTTCAGAAAAGCCAAGATATTCAATATGAACTTGATCAAAATCATATATTATTATAGTAATTAATACTTTTAGATACATAATAATGATATCAAACAGGTTAAGGATGCCGTATAGATTATACATGGTGCTATTGTGCATTAACAAAGTGGTGGTGTGTATCCTCATACCAACCCTCTTATTGCATCCACCACTCTAGGATTCTTTTTATCTTTAAAGCTTCTATTGATGGTTTCATTAGTTTTAAAAGCTCTCCCCTCTCTTGAAAGTTAGTGGAATACAACAATACTCTACACCATGACCTAAATTTAATACTATTGGTGAAGGGAGTAATGATATATGGCTTGGTTCTTTAAGTTCTAAATCCCCATAGAATACAACCATTATTATAGTGGGGTCAATGTATCTAGTAGTATTTTTTTAAATTAAATCTATATCCCCCCAAGCTAGTTTCTCATTGATGTTAAGGTTTTAATGACAGATAGAGAGGTTAAGGGAAGCCAAAAATAGTGTGAAGGTTTGGAGAGGGGCTTGAGGGGTTACCGAAAGGTTTACCAATGATGCTACCCTTTCCATCAACTTTTCTCTTAAATTGTTATGCTATGTGGGTGTCATCAGGGTTGCTTTGTCTTTGACAAGCTTTGCTAGAGTTGTACTAGTTTTGCTTTCTTTTCTTCCATTGTTTGGGTAATTTTCTCTTCTTTATTTTGTCCAATATCTGTGAGTCATTCGCTAGTTGGTGTTTGCTAACTCTTCTATCTTTTTTGTGAGAGCCTCAACTATGTTTTGCAACTTGATGTCTACCTTATCATCTATGATTTGACTCATTAAATGTGCAGTGACATCCTCATGGCTTCTAATCATGGCATCCTTCTCATTCATCATATCAATTACCGTGGTCTTCATGGTCTATAGCTCTTTGTTTAGTCTTCGCATGTATCTCCATCATATAATTTTCTAGCATGGGCTTTCTCTTCCTCTAGTGCTTCTAATTCTATTTTGTGGTTCTGTTCTATGAAGTCAATATTGAGATCTTCATTTTATAACATATTTTAAGAATTTATATCTTCCTCCTCTGTTCCTCCAATTGATCTAATAACTTTGGACTTTTGTATTGGTATTGTTTGTGACCTCTGTGAGTTGCAAAGTGTGTGTGGCTTATATATTCTCTATATGCATAATTGTAGTTCTCCATAAAGTTCCTTCTCATAAGCAAAGCTCTTAGTCTTGTCTTCCAACTCTTTAGTTAGATTTTTCATTTTATTATAAATCTTACCATAGCTTTCCTAGAACTCTTCACATGTATCCTTGTATCCATATATAATTTTTAAGCGCAGGTTTTCTCTTCCTCCAGTGCTTCTAATTGATTTTTGTGTATGTGTTCTATCAAGTCAATATTCAGGTTTTCATTTTGTCACTTGTTATGAATATTTACCCTTGCTTTCTTCTCTGCCTCCAACTGACTTTTGTGTTGGCATTGTTTATGACCTCTGTGAGCTGCAAGGTGTGTGTGGCATGTAAATTTTGTATGTGCCCTCCATGAAGTTCCTTCTCATAGGCCAAGCTCTTAGTCTTATCTTCCATGTCTTTGCTTAGATTGTTCATTTCATTGTTAATATTACCACCATAGCTTTCCTGGAAGTCTTGTAGCTTGGACTTGAGCTCCACTTACTCCTCTAAGCTCTCTCTTAGGCATTTAGTTGTTCCTACTATTTCTTGATGGTTTCTTGGAGTTTCTTTATTTTGGCAGCTTGCAAGAAGGTAATGCATGTACTTCTTAAGTGCATAAACCTTGCCAATTGCTCATGCTCTATAGTGGTGGAGTTCATTTTTGCCTCATTCAACTCCCTACTTACAAAGGATAGTGGGTAATCCAACTTGAATTCACTAGGTTGTGTCAGTACACAACCAATTACAAAGTTGGAGGCATCGATGTGAACATGAAAAACCACGTTCCAATTAGGTGGTCTTAAAATAGGTGTAGCACTACCTAATGCTTTTTCAAATTCATCATATGCATGCTGACATTCTTTGGTCCATTAAAAAAAAAAGATTATGAGTAATTGATATAATGATGAGCTATCTTAGTATAGAATACAATGAATACAATGATAAAACCCTATATGGCCCATGAATCGTTACACTCCTTTATAATTAGTGGTGGGTGGTGACAATTCCAGAATCACCTTCACTTTACTATCATCAATGGAAATTTTATTTTTGGACACAATATGTCCCAATATGACACTATGTTTCACCCAAAATTGATATTGGCTATATTGCATATCTCTAAGATATTGGCTGCATTGCATATCTCTAAATCCTTTGAAATGATATGCAATACAGCCAATATCTTAGAGATATGCAATATAGCCAATATCTTTGAAATACTTTTCTTAGGAATTATAAATGTTATTTTCATCATGATTACACACAAAGATTATCTACAAATATTTTCAACCATTTTTGCAAGTAGTCCTTGAATGCAATACACATAAATATCTAAAATGTTGTAGGAGTGTTGGTGGTTAGATTGAATGGAATAACTTGGTGGGCAAATATTTCCCATGTGGTTGTGAATACCATTTTATGCTGATCTTCAAGGGCTATGGATTCTTAATTGTATCCCAAAAATCTATCCAAAAAGCTATATTCTTCTGCCACCACCAGTGTCACTCTTTCCAAAGCATGCTCAGTGTATGGTAAAGGGTAATGGTATTTTCGTGTTACTATGTTGACCTTCTTCAAATCCACACACACCTTGAGCTTCCTATTCTTATTTAGCATAATAACAATTGGTGATTGCCCAATTTGTTTGTTCAATCTTGTAAATGAACTCCGCAAAAAACAATGAGTTTATCAAATTCCTCCTTTATAATTGGTGAATATTTAGGGTTCATTTGATAAGGTCATTGCTTCATGGGCCTTAATCCTTCAATGATTAGAATTGTGTGCTAGACAATCTCCGATGGCACACCTTTCATATCCTTATAGGTACAAGTGAAGCAATCCTTATACTTATGCAATAACTCTATCAATTCCTCCTCTTCCTTCGAAGTTAGGTTAGTAACAATCTACATGGGTTTGGATTCCTCCCCATGGTCTACAATGTCCACCTCCTTAAGCTGGTCCGTTATATAAGATTCATGACTACCCATATTTTTGAGAACTATGCTCTCAAATGGACTATGCCCCTCTCATCAATGTCAAAGGTCATGAAGTGTTTGGAAACCTTACGTAAATCCAGTTCCTCCTCATCCTTCTGAGCCGTAATCTTCTTGGCTTCCTTCTCAGCTTTTATTGAGGCTTTGTTCCTTTTTCACCTTTCAGATCTAGACAACTTAGGCTCTTTCCTAGGTTTATGCTTCTACATCACCTCATCATTTTCTTGCATCATCACTCAACTCAATTACTTCTCCCTAGTTCTTAGAGAATTCTTTATGAATCTCAATAGCCTCAACGTATCTTAGCCATTGAGCATCATCACTCAACTCAATTACTTCTCCCTAGTTCTTAGAGAATTCTTTATGAATCTCAATAGCCTCAATGTATCTTAGCCATTGAGCATCAGCGGGTTGTCTTTGCTATAGTGCCTCGTAATGTTTAGCTTGATAGCATTTCTTCTTTACACATTTGCAAAACTTTTATCCAAAGACATGGTTCTTGATGGCCTCATCCTGATTCATTGCTAGAACTATCTTCGGTTTGACGTGCTAACATGTCTGTCTCAAGTGTTGATAATGATGGGCTCATCATTCTCACATTAGTAATCTCACTTACTCCCTTGGAGTCTTCCTCAACATATCTCATTCACATCTATTATTCCCAATAGATGCATCTAGTTCACATCTCTAACATGTTCATCAAAACCTATTCATTGAGTGTTGATAGTGAGGGCTCATCATTCTCACATTAATGAGCTCACTTACTCCTTCGGGGTCTTCCTTAACATATTTTTTTCACATCTATTGTTGCTAATAGATACATCCAGTTTTCATAAAAATCATCTGAAAGAAGAGAAACATATAACATGTCTTCATCCTTATTCTTTTATATTTTCCAATGCCTCACAAGGTTGTTATGTCATGGCTCTCTTTGCGGTATCAAAATCATTTCCAAATAAACCGCCATCATCCATAAGGAGGATGTGTTTTCTATGAGAGAAAATTAACCTTGAGGATTTATGAATCCTTTTGTAAATATATGTGGTGCATAGACTAATCATGCACCAACCTAGCCTCCCTCATAAAAGGTGTACCAAGGATGATGTCATACAAGTCAGGTTAGCTAGAAAAGTTCAAAACCATAAATGTATAGCAAAATCAAAATGGGAAGATCTTAATCTTTAGGTTTTACAAAACCCCCTTGGGTTTTGCTATTGTTGTTCCATCTATCATTTTCACAAAATCGGGTTTGTTTTCTCTGAGCTCGGTTTACTCCACTTTTCCTAGCATTTTTTAGTAATGATACTTACTCTCGCTCTTCCATCTACTAGGACAGATGTAGCTTGATAACCCTTATGTAATACTAGTAGTGTTACATTCGTGCCATCACTCTTGTAATAATTTCCCAGATGGTTCAATGGAATATCTACAAGTTATGTTAGCACTTCTCCTTCTCTAATCATAACGGGTGTCGGTAGATTGTCATTAGACCATGGTCTAGATGGAAGTCTTCCTTGTACCCATTCTTTTAGATCCATTCACCAAAAGTGTTGGTTTCCTTAGCAATGGTCTATTGATATCTTGATTTTCAAAGAAAGGAAGGTTGTAAGTCTTTCTAAATCTTATGGTGAATGGTTTGAGTAATCATCAAATTTTAGGGATCCTTTTTTAGGAATGGTTGATTCCATGGGATTAAGTTCTCCCCCTTCAGCACACATATGATTGAATAGGTTCTCTTTCATCTCAGACTCAAAGTTGAACCTTTTGTAATTTGTTCTAGCAAGGGACCCAAAGTCCTTTTGGGTTCCCTTGTCATTTCCACACTTGGATAAACTATCTCAGCATAGGAGATCAGATCTTAGTCTCTTGTCAAATTTATCGTGAGTCTCCTAGACTAAGGCTCTTGTAGCCTCCAATTTTTTTAAATTTTTGATTACACATTGGGATGTTCTCCAAATTTGGATTGGATGGCCTCATTTTGGCACTATTCTCCTTACCAACTTCACTCTTCTTTTCCTAAGATTGTGGTTCCTCTTGGTTGGGCTGTGTGGATATGGTTTTGATAGTTCTCTCATTAGACCCATCATGTATAGTCACTAATGATTCACACCTCTTTCTACCATTCTCACTCTTTCTACCCATCATGTATAGTCACTAATGATTCACACCTCTTTCTACCCATCATGTATAGTCACTAATGATTCACACCTCTTTCTTCACACCTTGAATGCAAGTTAGAAGCAAGATTCTCAATTAAATCCATTTGTATCATTCGTGTTTGAGCTTGTGTTAAGGCCTTGAGAGATACCACTACGAATCTGAGGTGCACACTCATCATTATGAGTCTTGTGGTAGGGTTGGAAGAAGTGGACGCTTCATCATTATTTGTTCTATAAAGGACAATCCTTAATGAGGTGATCTATTCCACATTTACATAGCTTGCACTAGGGTTTGTAATGTTTTGTGTAGGCTACTAGCTTGTTGAGGCCAACTTATGGGGGCATTCAGTGACACGATGAGGACCTTGGCAGTGGTAGCATTGTAATGGGGCTCTCTTTGTCGTAGCATTCATGTCCCTTCCTATAGAGCCATGGGTGTGGGAGTGTAGCCTTTGAGCCACTAGTAAGCCAAGTTAATCCTCTAAGCTAAGAAAACATGGACAAGTTCAAACTTTGAGCTAAGAAAAAGCAAATAAATTGGCACCAAGTGGGGGGTGTTGAGAAAAGTAGTGCTAAAGCGTAAAACTAGGAGATTTCCACAAAATGTATAGATCGGAGGTCCACCTATCACCTTAAGATTTTGGGGTTTGGATGGATAGACCAATTTGTGGAAACCTCTAGTTAAGTGCGCACTAGCATGAACACAACTAGGATGGGCGATCTGCTGCTGGGACTTGCCCCCCACCCAATTTTCAACATCCTCATAGGTTTATATATGTAGGGTGACCCCATGACATGACTATGTAGGTCCATAATCAAAGTCAGTACCACTGTTTATTATGGTGTAAACTCACTCCATAAAGATGTACTAGACACTGCATAGTAACATCCCCATCTCCTATGGCTATTCACGCTCAACTTAGGCCCTATTTGAGCCCCACAATATTAGAATAGGGTGTCCAAGAGTAAAGTCTCCCTACTCTATGTGTGGATCATTTTAAGATAATGCTCTAGTGTAGCATGTAGCCTATTTGGTAGTGTGCCAAATATAATCTAAACCGTCTCAACTTCTCATGTGAATATGAGGGTATCGGGCATCTCGGGTTGCTCAACCATAGTTACTCCTCATAATTGGGGCCTTACAAATAACATGATCTAGCCGGTTTCTAAATAATACAATATTAGGGTAGAGTATTGATATTCAACAATAGTCACCCTCTCGAGGAATGTGGGAAGCACAAGCATTCTATTTCTAATAATTTATAGGCTAAGGACACATGACCATTAACTTATAAGAATAAGGTAAGAAACTAGAAGAAGAAGAGGAAGAAAGAACTCAAAGTTTTTGTATCGGCGGCTGGTGGGGGCTTCTTGTAGAAAATAAATATATAAAAAAACTCTAGCACGTATGCAAAAATAGCGCGAACTCAATCAAGAAAAATCTACACTCACACTCTAGCTAAAAGAAAACTAATTAGAAATACATAGTGGATATTAAGAGTAATACCTAAAATGATGTGGAGCTATTAGAGAATATAGATTAGATCTTAAGAGTAGAGCCTAGAAAAGAAGTGGAGCTATTGTAGGTGTCCAACAATATTTGGATAGAGGAGCAGATTATTTAAAAACATCTGGAGCATACATGGTGGAGAATGGAATCCAGCTACCACCAGTGCGGAAAAAGGTGGAACCTTTTATCTGCTCATACCATCGCCTCACTCTCTAACACATAGATCCCTAATGCCAACTACAACGCTAACCATTGTAGGGAAATACACAGAAGTTTTTATGTCTTGTGAAGACTAAACTCACATCAACCAAGAGGTGGTAGATGAGTCCAAGGCCATGGATCCGCTTGCTTACAACAACAAAGAGGCTCCTATCTAGCCTCGTAACTTCTGGAGAAGGGGTGCTCTCCTATCGAAGGATTGGGAAAGCGGCACGTACCGGGGGTAGCGACTGTTTATTAGTCATGGACCGGTTCTTTTAGCCCCTTCCTCATGCGTTGGTGCTCATACGACTGATATAAGACTTGACCTGTTAGGTATTACGGAGTTGATCATTGGGACAACAATGTGCTAAATGTGTCTAAGTTCTTTGAAACACAGTATTCTATTGGACCCCCATCTTCTTTGGCTTATTCTTTACTTTCTAGATGGATGCTTTGAGTTTTACCATTCTTTAGTATTTCCTTACAACCAAGTGAAACTCTAAGGAAATGAGAGATTGAGTCTTTTGAGATAAAAAGAGATAATTGACTTGTCTTTCTTCTTTGGAAATCCCCTAAGCCAATAGACAATTGTGCTGGGAAATGTGATCACCTAAAGATGCTCTTTTTTACTTTCCAAAATTAACTCAATGATTGTCACATTGATGTTTTGGGAGAAACTCCCTCGGTCTCTATGCTGTTGCATTATGTAATTCCTAGTGGTACATGCCATCTTCCATCGGTGAGACCATCACCTTTAAATAGAATAATTGAAATTCACTTGGTAGCCCTTGTCTGTGTGGTCTTGACAAAATTGGTTGCCTTGGTTCTCTCTTGAAATTTACTATTTTTTGTGTTTGTATATATGTCTAGATAGTTAAACTCTCTCTCAGCTGAACTTTGTTATTTTGTGTGTGTGTGTGTGTGTGTGTGTGTGTGTGTGTGTGTGTGTGTGTGTGTGTGTGTGTGTGCGCGCGCGCGTGCAAATAGTGCTTAAACTATATGTCACCTGTGCAATACTTAAAATTACTTAATAAGAGGAAATTACTTAATAAGAGTAAAGCACCTGTGCAATACTTAAGGGAACCTATTGATGCACCAACAAACTACTTTAAAGATCCTATAATATGCTTTAAAGTAGCACACATAGTGCTTTAAAGAACCTAAAGAACCAACTATAGATGCACCAAAATAGAGTGCTTTAAAGCACCTAAAGAACCAACTATAGATGCACCAAAATAGAGTGCTTTAAAGCACTCAAGAACTACGTTAAAGTACTTTACACACTGCTTTAACACTTTGATACAAGCTTGAAGGCACCAATAATAGACTATGCTCCAAAGTACTTAAATAAGAGGAAGGAAATTGTGTAATACTTGAGGACAACAACTAAGATGCACCAATATAGTGATTTAAAGCTCCTACAAGATACTTTAAAGTAGTGTGTATAGAGAGCTTTAAAGAAGTGCATAGAGAGTTTTAAAGCACTCAAGAACTGGTTTAAAGTTCTTTTCACACTCCTTTCAAGCACTCTAATACAACCTTCAAGACACCAATAGAGTGTGCTTTAAAGTACTTAATAAGAGGAAGGAACTTCTGCAATACTTAAGGACAACTACAAATGCACCAACATAGTGCTTTAAAGTAGTGCAAAAAGTGCTTTAAAGAAGTGTACAAAGTGCTTTAAAGTAGTGCACATAGTGCTTCAAAGCACTCAAGAACTACTTTAAAAGTAGTGCACATAGTGCTTCAAAGCACTCAAGAACTACTTTAAAGTACTTTGCAAACTACTTTCAAGCACTCTGATACAAGCTTGAAGGTACCAATATAGGACATGAATGCTTAAGAAATTACTCGAAAGCACATATACATTGCTAATATAGTAAACTTGAAGATTTCTTAAAATCTCCCATTAAGACACTCTCACGAGAGTAGTCTACAGATTGCTTTAAAATACTCCCACTAGTTCTTTCAAGAGTCATCATAGTTACAAATTTTAGGAAGAGATGAGTAAAAAATAATACTACTTCCATTTAGAACACTTTATTAATGGACACAATAAAGGACCATCAAAGGCCAAATAGCATGATAATTATATTATAGAATATGTTAAATTAATTACAATATATAGCTGAATATACTTGTTGGTCAATAGTTACATTAGAATTCAATGCCCTCATTACATGTGCTATTCTAGTAGCTACTATTGTTTTCTTCCTTCCCTAAACCACCTTATAGTGGGGTCTCTTCCATGTTCTATATACATCGATTGTTCTTTTTTATCTTCTTCTTTTGAGGGTTCTTTGTTATCTTCTTCTTTTGAGGATTCTAGAATTCTTGGGTAGTTCAAAAACTTTGGAAAACTTCCAGTGACATCATCTATCTTGGCACCAAAACTATTTGCCATTGTAAATTGTAGTCGAATCCTATAAGACAACATCCACCACTGCCATAGCCATAGTGCAACTTTTCTCATGAGAAATGTTACCTATCGATTCTCTCAAATAGATTCAAACTTGAGGAGTATCGCATACATGCCATCTATATTCCCTGCACACTTGTAGTAGCTATCATCTAGTAGTAGTGTGTTTGCCACCTTAGAAAAAGGATAGTTCTTCCAATTATTTTGGAGGGGTTTGAAGAAGGCTAGCTTTCCACCAATAAACTTAAAATTAGCATGATTATACAGTATGTCTAGCCTATAAAACCTAAAATCAATGGTGAAAATTCTAGAAAACATATCTTGAAGCATGTTTCCAAGTTGTCAATACATTGTGAACTACAAATGTATAAATGAAACTAGTGTACTACCTAGCACAAGAATATCATTGCATCTGGCTGCACAAGAAACATTTGCTCATCTTTCTAAAGTTATGTTCCCATGATCATACTATGCCAAGGAGGAAAGAACCATTCCTTGCCTATAATGGTGCATATGTAAAAGTAAACCATTCATGTCAATAACCAAAGCATGAAGCTCCTTATATTTGTCAAATATTTTCTTAAAAACGGTGTTGGAAAAGATTGCCTCCACACTCCCTACTTCGGTCATGGTGACCATTCACCATAAAGGAGTATATATAGTACATCATTTGACATTTTGCTGCCTTCTTATAAAGAGCTTCAATAAAGAGATGCAATATAATATGGACATCATTTGACATTTTGCTGCCTTCTTATAAAGAGCTTCTTGTAAAGAGATGCAATATAATATGGACCACAGAGACATTTCCTCTTTGGACATGGCTTGTGACCCCTTGCTAGGTTGCCAATAATATATCACAATACAGCCTACCATAAACATCACATATTGCAAAGTAAATGCAAAGAACTCATAATGTCAATGACAAAAGAAAATATTTCTCATTATAATTGAAATAAAGTACAAAAGATATAGAGTACAAAAGATTGCTCAGTATCATTGGAGAAAAGTATAATGGTTTTTATACACCTAGTGCATGGATGTAATACAGGTAGGCAAACCTAAACCCTAAGCCTTTGTCTATAGCTTCTTGCATGCATGTGGCTTAGATTTTTTAGGCATGCTAGAGGTATCCATAGACTTTCCTTTCTTGTGTGCGGGTGATGAATCAGTCTCCTTCGCTCTCCAGTCTTCTTAGTTCCTTGTGGATAACTCTCTCTAGCATCAACGTGCTTCCCTTTCTTAGGCCATGGGACTACACACATAATACAAAAGGTATATCAATGATGAATGAAAAAAAGAGAGATATAAATATGTGTGGTAACTGAAGATGATTGCATACCATTTTTAGAATCCTTGTCCATACAGGTGGCCTTATGCTTCTTTGTGCCAACATGTATATGTAGCCCTCCAAGAGTCACATCATCTCTAAGGCTAGACTCTTCAATCAAACCAGTAACACGTGGGATGAAATCAACTTTACTAGTTAACTCACCATCTCCTAGGTTTCTTCCTTCAATGATACGAGGGCTGAGATCAACCTTAACACCTTGGCTAGCACAAGAACTATGGGATGTTTCCTTCAGGTCAAATGTGATTTGGGCAATGATTTTGTCATGAAACTCTTCCGACACTTCAAGCTACCTTTGAGAATATGTTTCATCAGACACTATTGTGCTACTGTGCTAGCTTGTGGGATGAGCCAGCTTCCTCTCCTTCATACAACTGTACACTTGGGTTATGATTTGCAATTGTTATCCAAATAGATTCAAGTGAGTAAGATTACAAATCCTCAATGGGTGTGGGCTTTACCTAGATTCTCGTACGATAGAGTGGTGTCCATAGAATGACCTACAGGCTATCTTTTTCTCATTGTGCTTGCATGGAGAAAGTTGAGCCCAAGGAGATTTTGCATAAATGCTAGGGACATTTAACAAATGGCATGTCCACCCAAAATTAATTTCTACTTCTATTAAAAGCTTGATAGTTTTAATATTAAGTTGGTGCTTTTAAGTACTTGGTACTACTAAGAGCACTTACCAAAGTTCTTAAAAGCACCAATTTAAACCCTAAACTACTTTACGTGCTTTAAAGAACCCAGTTGCATGTTTTTCGATGAGAAAAGTACTTACTAGCATGATTTATCAAAAAGATGTTGCGCCTTTGCCTTTAGCATTGGCCGAAAATGCAGCATAACCACCATCGTGCGAGTCTTTAGCTGCATCTCCTTCTCAAGTAACATAGCACTAAATTCTTAAAATGATAAAGACGGTACTCAAACCTGAGTGTTTAGTGATGTATCCAAGCCATCATATTGCTGTGGAAGAATTCGGATACACCTTTGGCCCAACTCCTCTGTAATCCCTATAGCAGCCATTTGATCTCGCTAATTTTTGATCCGCGAGATGAATGCTTCATAACTTCTCCTTCAACAAACTTTTTAACAGCAAGTTGATTCTCTAGGTTCAAAATCTTGGTCTGATTGCAAGTCTCATATTGATTTCTCAGTATGATCCAAGCCTACGTAGCCTTGATAGTATGTTGAACCATAGTGAGAACAGAATCACTTACGCTAGTGATGATGGCACAAAGTGTGTCAACATTGCGCCTTCTCCATGCCCAAAGAACTATAGCATGTGGCGGAAGCATGTTTGCAGAGTTGTTGGGGTCGCAACTTCCCACTCGTTCTGCATCCATTCCCATAACAGTTTCTAGGAGCTCATAAGAGTCTAGAATGGCATTGATTTTAAATTTCCAGAGAGTGTAGTTCATCCCATCAAGCTTGCCTTCCGTAAAGGCAGGTGGACGAATGCGCAAGACTAGTGCAGGAGCAGTAACAATAGAGATAGAAGCCATCACTCCTAGGATTCTATGCAAAGAAAGACTAAACTTTATGCACTATTCCTGTTAAGAGCACCTAAGCTCTAATACCATATAAGAATATGGCACAGCGGAAAGAGATAGCAAGACAAAGCATAATAGACAATGCAATAGATACACAATGGAGAGAATTTAAAATTCTAATTATACCAAAAAGGGTATAAGTGATGGTGCTGTCCACATGTGCGCTCTCAAGTAGAGCTTAGATGGCGATCTAGACAATCTCTGGATGGAGGATGTACGAAGTGTGGGAGGGGTCACAATAATGACCCCATTGGCGTCTAAGCCGGGGTTCCCACTAAAGACATATGCACCATGGTGACTCCTCCATAATGGGGGCCTAACAAATGTGCATTATACATCAAAGTGAGATACGTGCTGAGAGGCGGGCATTGAGTGTATACTATAGTACACATGTCCAATGTCTAGAGGCTCATGTTGTTGAAATATACAAGTGAATAGGGTGTGTGTGGGAACAAGCTCTTGGATAGAGGCTGTAAAAGAGGAGATGTAATTGTGAAAAAACCTGTGAAAAGGTGAGAAGAATCTACTGGGAGAGAATAAAGGGTAGCATGAGAGAATTTAGGAGTGTGGAGATATTCTGGGAGATATTCAGGGAAAAGAGAAGAGGTGGAGAGAATCAGGCAAAAGGTGGAGATATTCAGGGAGTGAATCATGGAGAAATCAATGGGATTTGATGCTTGATGTAAACTCTATAAATTGAGGCATAGCCCTAATGAGAATTTGCTGGTTTTTGAGTATCCATGCCTACATTAATCTATTTGCTAATTATTCACTAATTACGTCTTAATCATTTCTTAATCACTTTGTTAATCATGTTGATTCTAGTGTATGATCCACCATAGCTCATCATTATGCTCAAATTTCAACATGGTATCAGAGCCATGCCTAGAATCAACCAGATTTATGAGCCCATTAGTGAATTAATTAAGATTAGTAGGTAATTAGCAAAAAAAATCAATTTTTAGTGAGTTCTTCATCTTCCCCTTCACCCCCAGCCAGTGGAGGGTCTCTAGCACCTTGCACACATAAAATTAGGACACAAGACTTATACACAAGCTAGCTAACATCTCTAGCTTCAAGCTCAGCAAGACGGCGTAGCAAACCGCGCAGAAACGAAGCAGAAATCAGCGTTTTAGTCGGCGCATTTTTTCTGAAGGAAACTGCAGATTTCTCCTTGCTCCAATCAAATTGCTTCAATTCCTCTTAGCCCAAGGGGTAATCAAGCATGCTCTACAAGCTGGTGAAGACAGAAATCAATTTCATCAAGTCTACAGTGAGATCCAAGCTCTTCATCAAATCTGCAGGTGACTTTGGTAAAACAGAGATTAAGCTTTCATTATTTGGTCAAATCTTGTGTTTCTTGGCTTAATCCTCTACTAGACTCATTGCTATTGATGCCTTTGAAAGCATTTGAGCTCATTTGAAGTGGAAGGCACCAGATCTGGGCTCCCCGCATACTCTGTTTTCTGCACACAAACCAGAGCATTAATTTGCTAATCAGTGATTAATCAATGCTAATCACTATATTTTGGTGCAATTGAGGGTTCAAATTAACCATTAGGTATCTAATACAGATCCCTATAACTTCAGATTTCAAATCGGAGTTGGTTTGATACTCCAACCATCCCGTACAAATTGGTTACCCTTGATTTAGTGTAATTTCTGGTAAAATTGTGCTGATAAAATTGTGAAAATCATCATTTTGCATTTAACCCTTGGTTAATGCCTGTAAATCTCACTCAAATTCAAGATTATTCACAGCCAGAGTTGCATTTGGAATGTGCATAAGAATGAATGCTATACGCATTATGTATTGGGCACATTTTATCAGTGTAAAAATGGGAGCAGACACTGCCTTGTCCAGATTAAGGCAAGAGGTAAGACCTCCCGCATAATTTTGGGTTTGCATTGCATAATGATAAAAGATGAACATCAAAAGCCCAAAGGAACTGTCAGCAAACCATTGAAACATGTTGCTCACATGGAGCAAAATGACTTGACGGACGAGCTCATGGCCCCAGCCATGAAAGAAGAAGAATATCTCTTCCCAAGAAGAGGATCCACACCGAGAAGAAGATCTAAAGGAAGACATGGACACGAGAAGAGAAGCTGCCACAAGAAGAGAAGCTGCCCCGAGAAGACTGAAAGAAGAGACGGACGCGTGGAGAGAAGCTGCCATGACAAGAAGACTGAAGATAAGAGAAGATGTGAGGCTCCAAAGAGTGAGGAGCCATGTGAAAATCTCTGAGAGAGAGAGAGAGAGAGACCCCACAACTCAATGTAACCTACCCCAACAAAGTAAAACCACCTCTGAGCCACCGATGATGTAGGCCACGTGGTAGAGAGATGTATGTGTGAGCACTTTAGTCAAGGTCGCGGGCAACTATAGTAAGCCTTGGACACATAGAGAGAGAGAGTGTCAAGGACTATGGGTTTAGGGATCTGAGGCACTGGTCTCGCAGGCTATCAAGTAAGAGAGAAACTTGATATAGGGTCCAGGTGTGCTGAGATAACTTGAGGGGAGGAGTAGACACTGGTCGCGGACTACCAAGTAAAGGGTGGCAAACTTGGTATAGGGTCTAGGTGTACTAGGAGTATTCACTTGAGGGGAGGTGTTGAAATATACAAGTGAATAGGGTGTGTGTGGGAGCAAGCTCTTGGATAGAGGCTGTAAAAGAGGAGATGTAATTGTGAAAGAACCTGTGAAAAGGTGAGAAGAATCTACTGGGAGAGAATAAAGGGTAGCATGAGAGAATTTAGGAGTGTGGAGATATTCTGGGAGATATTCAGGGAAAAGAGAAGAGGTGGAGAGAATCAGGCAAAAGGTGGAGATATTCAGGGAGTGAATCATGGAGAAATCAATGGGATTTGATGCTTGATGTAAACTCTAATTACATCTTAATCATTTCTTAATCACTTTGTTAATCATGTTGATTCTAGTGTATGATCCACCATAGCTCATCATTATGCTCAAATTTCAACACATGTCACATCCCTATAGGCTCATGTTTGATTTTTACAGGATTGTGGGCTTACGTATCACCAACCCAAGAGGTGTTTTAAGCTGGTTTTCAAAGTATTTTTTGTGGTTTCTTAAACTTTGGGTTGGGGTGTGATTAAGGATCCTAATGTGAACACAAAGGAGAGCTATGGAGGTTGATGGATCTCCATGGTGTATGTATAGAGGAGAGAGAGACTATCTGACGTAGAACAAGCTTATATCAGATGATTGCATAGTACAAAGTGATTCTAGTATTCATTAATAGGAAGCTTACAAGGTACAATGCTGCTTACACACTCAAACACTTAAGTGGCTATAAGTCCTTTGTTCACAAATACTTGCACACATTCACCTTTTAGAGGTGTTCACACACATACACTGATAGGGAGTGTTCACACACTGAAGTTCCAAATATCCAAAACCGGGTATGTCTTTTCTCTGAGCGTCTTGGTCTGAGCACATTTTTCTGAGCATGGCCTATATTGTGATTTCGTAGACAATTTTATCATAACATCACACACCCTTTACTCATAAAACTACCCTACAAAGAGGCTATATACATTTAATTACATTTCTTTCCAATAGTATTTAGGGCTTATAAGATCCCTTTATTCACACAACTACTTTTCATGTCTACTTCATTTCAACACCCTCCACCTACATCATCCATCATTCATACTACCATGATAGATAGTGATGATGAAATGATTGCAAGTCACATGGTGAAGAATTTAGGGTGCAAATTTGCATGCATCTATGCCGAAACATTTATTAGTTGCAAGGAGATACTTCAAGATTCAATTCACCATGATGATCATTTGTACACAACTCATAGTTTTGACATGCAAACCTTAATTAAGATATGACATGATTATCACATCTCTAGCAAATAAAAAAAGTTTTATGAAACCAACATGCTCACAATTGAATATGCGATATTGAGATTAATATTCATGGTGGGTACTCACATGATGTACTAATAGTTCTTCAATATGATTACTACATCTCTAGCAAATGAAATAGGTGTAAGACACCACAAAAGTTATGCATGTTCAATACTAGGGCATCACAAGCAAAATGAATTGCTTGAAGGGAAATACTCATGTCAAATCACTAGACTCAATGCTTGAAGGGAAAAACTCATGTCAAATCACTAGACTCAATCTTCTTTACTAATGTCATCCACATAGATATTGCGACGATGCCTTCTCTCTTTGATGGGAGCATTGAATGTAATGTCATTACACATCATCTCAGCCATAGCACCTGCATAAGAAGGCAAAAAGCTAAAATAGATTAATAATAATATTCTCCAACCAACAAATAAGTTTAAAAAGATTAAACACGAGAGTAACATACTTACTAGTCGTCTGGAAGATTAACAACCATTTCCACATCTTCGGAATCATTTAGAGTCCCATAGTTGCTTAACACATTTCCCTTTCCTTTCTGTCCATCCAAAAATGGTTGCAATATAGAATTGCAAATGTCAGGATCATTCTCAATAGATAAGCATGCTCTCCCAGAATGCACGCATGCTTTTTGCATAGAACCAGTCCCAGCACCTAAGTCCACCACATGTCCAGAAATTGGACACAAGAACTCCAAGAAGTACAACATCATGCATGGAGCCTTCTCCAATGCACCTCTCCATGGAATACTCTCTCCATGTTTTATAGTCTGCTCACTTGTTGGTAAATAATGATGAAACAAACTACTTCCAAAAGCAATGCCCAATTTGGTACCAACCACGGAAGCATTTCCAGGATTACAAACACAAGACATACCAGCCCGATGAAGAAGGCATAAAACCACAACATCCACCTAAAGATAAGAAAAGAATTAAACATATACTTAGTACAAGCCATTTCATTATACGAGAGCATAAATTCTTTCAACAGGTCATTGTATGACAATTGTCTCACCTTATGATCAATACCACCAACTTTGATTGTGCAATATGCATCTAAGCATTGCATGTACATTTGACATGCAAACTCCAATCTACTGATCCTAGCATAACGCTCAACCAAATGAAGAACATGAGGAGCACACATAACTAGGATCCAGCCAGAATCTGAAACAACTGTGGCCGCTACTAGCAAGGAGTAGCGTACATGGTCCTCTGTTAATAAATTCCAAGATGGAGATGTGGAATCCTGTACTCCAAGAGCTTCTAGCTGTGTAGGCAGATCAATAATGACAAAATCTGCAGCCCAAGCAACACTCTTACCATTTCTTGTTTTTCTTTCACCTCCAAGACCCACAAAGTATTCCTTCATGTCTATATAGGCTTGTGTGAAGTTTGAGACAGACAATTGCTTCCCAAACTCGACATAATCATAGCACCAAACCTTGCAATGTGAAGCATCACATGTGCCACTCTGATTCAAAGTTAGAGAGGTCAATGGAATGTACAAAAAGCGGACAGACCTATCTTTCCATTTACATCCTTTCAGAATGGGTGTAGACTGCAGTACCTGCACATCTGTACCCACACCACATATGTAAAGACACAAAGTGATAACAACATATGTTACACAAACAAATAATAGCTTGAAAAAAGATCAAGAGAACTTACCATTATTAGTACCAGGATTTTTTGGTGGCCTACCACCCTTCTTTAGTTCCATACTTGAATCTTTGTCCTTTTTAGTCATCTTCTCAAGTGTTTTTTGAACCTCAATGACTGCATCATCCTCATGGACTGAATTTGAGCTTGATGAACCCATCTCTCCCTTTTTATGCTGTGTGTACAGCTCTACCTCCTCCTCGATGCAACATCCTTTTTTCATATCGAGCCAGTTCTTTCTCTCCCACTCAGAGAGCACTTGCTTCCCTTCTTTTTCTATCATGTTTGGAGAGTACATACAGAATTTTAAGTCCTGAATTTTTGTCCATACTCGACATATGGGCAACAATTTTTCAATCTTACCAACAGCTTTTAAGGATTGCAAGAATCTGCATACAATAAGAGTCTTAGTACAGAAGCGAAATACTTAAGGATGGATTTTTAATTGAAAAGGAAAAAACATGTATTGCTTACCTAAACACCAATCGTCGAGATGCCCTCGTCATCTCCATTTGTCCTGTTGTTGCAGCTGTAGCAACAGTCATTGAATCCTTTAAATCTTCATAAAGTTCAAGTCTGTTCATTGCTTGTATTTCCCCAAAATACTCTCTCAACGTAGGATCTTGAGGAAGCACAAAGCTAGCTTGTTGACTAGCAACCAAGACCTGAGAGAGTAACCTCTCAGATTCACAAAGCAACTGATCCATCCATGCCTCTTTCGCCATCCACTTTATGAATTCTCTATTAGCTTTTGGCATCCCATAACTTGTTCTCAAATTTGAATCTGACCCTAAGATTCTGAGGGTTGCTAGTTGTGTCTCCTTTGAGACTTTTGCAATGGAGATGTTATACAACTTTTCCAATGTGACAATGGATGATTTATCATCAAATGGGAGGCTCCACAAGATATTAAACCAATCTTCACCATTTGTTGGTTTGACAATAGACAGAATCTACATATAAACAGTACATGCAATCGTCACACTCAACTGTATTCTTTAATCATATAATACATGCATATCCCATACCTTGATCATTTTGTAAACAAAGATCATATGACCAATCTCAAAAAACACTTGAACACTTTAAAAAGTCAACTTTATGTTAAGAATCATTAAATTAACCATACCTTGATCATTTTTCGACCATACTTGAGATTCACATCCTTTCGAATACTTTTAAGTGATTTCTCCATATCAGCAACACTCAAATTTGGCTGAAGTTCCTTTAGCTTTGCATCATAATCTTGCTTGTATAGTGGCTAAAATATATACCAAAGAGATGAATGAGTACAATGAATTAGTTAGTTCTAATTTAAAAGACATCCATGACAAATGGTATGAAACTTACTACAAAAACCATTCTCCCTAGCATCAGAGATGTCAAAGGATACCAAGTACTTGATCCTTTACTGCTTTCATTTGCCCTATGCTTTTCAAGTGTCCTTTTTTCTTCCTCAGAAAAAAGTGATAAGTACTCATTCTCATCACATAAACATTGTCTTCGTGTTGAACAAATAATCCTTGAGATTTGTTTTAATAATTGCTGTTTCATTAAGGCTGAAAAATAAAAAATACATAGCTTCAAACATATTAAGAATTGTTCACAAAACCCTAAAAAGCTCGAAAAAAGGTAACACATATAAGTAAGAACTCGCACTTACAGATTGAACCTTTGAAGAGCAGCTATTAGCTTCATTTCTGTTTCTTTCTCTGGAGTAATAAAACTTGCTAAAACTCGAATATGCCATGCCTTTGATGTCTTGAATTTCTCCTCAATTAGAGACATCCATGCAACAGTACGGTGATTCCCCTCCCACACAAAAAACATCTTTCGAGACAAAAATGACCAATCAGCATCATCAACAATCTGTGCCTCAAATTCTGCATTTACATCCCTCCAACAAGAATCCCATGATTGTTCAATTTCATCTGTCACCTCTTGTGAAACACCATCCGAAAGTGTAGTAGATAAAATAAACATTCCTTTCTGTTGAATATATTTTTCTGCCTCTAGAGCTTGCTTTAGGCTATCCATATCAGTTCGTAGGCCTCTCACTCTTGTGTTTACAACACAACGACATAATGGGATCAAGGGAGCAATCTTTCCAGGATTGATTGCAAGAGATTCAATAACATCCTTCCCTTGGCCAATATCAAGTGCAGCAGGAAACTCTTGCTCAAACTCCTCATCTAGTTGTTTATCCTCTTTCTTTCTCTTCTTAGAAGATTCCTCCACAATTATAGTAGTGTCTTCAAAGTCTTCCATCTCCTTATCCTCTTCAACTTCAATTTCAACCTCTTTTTGAATCTCTAAATTTGGTGTAGCTTCCACTTGCAAACTTCTCTTGCTACTTGTCCTTCCACCTCTCTTGCCTCCTCGTTCTCCTCTTCCACCTCTCCCCCTCCTTTCAGAAGTTCTTAATTTTACCATCCTGCCAATGTGACAAAGATGCATTTAAAAAAAGAAGTCATCACATGGCATAGAATAGACCTACAAGGTCAATTAAGTCCCAGCATTACTTCAATAGCATACAAAGAAACCCCAAGAGGCTTCAAAATAGAAAATACCTGAAGCCTGATCGTGATGCTGCTAATTGAAGTTGCACTTGACGAGATGATGGGGCTTGAGGAGACTAGCTGGACAACAAAACCAAACAAGAAAAAGTTATCAAGCATACAAGAACAAGTTATTAACCTTAAAAGCGTACAATATCTCGAATAGTGTTGTGTCTCCTAAGGCCTCCTCGTCAAGTACTATGCGTACATATGTCAATATCATTTGATGGACATATCATAATATGCCTTTCCACAGTTTTAACATGTTATATTTAGGTCACATGAGATAAAATGAAATCATTCATGTAAGCATAATAACTCTTGTAATTCATTCCTGAGCTATAAAGTTAGATTTTGGTAAAGTGTTGTTTGGTGGTAATCATTTTGTATGCATTGAAATGGAATGTCTAAAAATATCATTAACTGAGTGTTATAATCATGGATCTAGAAAACTTGCACAGGAGAGAGATGCACGTTGTTCCCCTCCATATTAAATTTTATTTTATATGTTCTATCTATACTATATAAAAAAGACTGGAGAGAGAGGGGGAGGGCGAAAAGAGAGAGAGAGAGAGAGAGAGCCTCAGAGAGGTGTCACAGACGGATGAGAGCTTACTTGTCTTTACAAAAACGTGGTTGCAGCTTTTGCTTTCATGCATGGCTTGAAATTTATGATTTTTCTGGCAACCGTTAGAGACAATAGAATATCAAATATACATTATAAAGGCATCTAAAGTGAAACTTCCGTTCAGAATAAAGCAGATGCGTCAAAATGCGTTTGCATTATATGCTTTATTAAAGTTGGGAGAGGCTACATCGTCGTCACGATCAGCGCCGATTCGTGTACCTTCTGAACAGAGCAAGCACGTAAAGTAATGAGTCCCTAGCATGTGGTTACGTAGGCGAGATTCAAAGCAATACAACAGACGAGCTGAGACACGTAACTCTTTTCTTGGATCCTCTAACCTAGTGATGGCGCCACAGCTGACGTGTTCTGGCAGAAGACGGTGGGCATACCTTTCAGACGCCGTCCGCAGGTTGACGTCGATGACAGGTTGAGACGCCGTCCACAGGTTGACGTCGAGGGAGGCAGAGCCTTCATGATCAATAGCCTTCTATTGACTGAAGGTTTCATCTATACCGCGATGCAGAGCAAGGGCGAGGGCGAGGGAGGCAGAAAGGCGTTGAAGATAGAAAATGAAAGGCCAAAATACCCCTTTCGTCGACGAAAGGGGTATTTTGGCCTTTCATTTGCATGAGGAAAAAGGTGGGCCACCCCCAAACGAGATTTAAAGGATACCGTCTTCTTGTTATTTGTGTAAGATAAGATTCTCATGATTTTATTGTTATAAAAAATTTCATGAAAACGATGCCAAAATTTGTCGGTCATTTAAGGATACCGTCTTCTTGTTATTTGTGTAAGATTCTCATGATTTTATTGTTATAAAAAATTTCATGAAAATATCGTGTGATATCGTGTGTCTGCTAACACAATTGCAAAAAAACAAAATGGTTGTTTGAAGTTTTAAGTCACTTTTTCATAGGGATATCATTTCAAGTTATGGCATTTATGGTTGGTGTTTAAGAGACTAATGAGGAGAATTAAGACAAACGTTTTTTTTTCAAATTTGGGGTCCCTTTTTCCTCATGAAAATTTAAAGGCCAATAGACCCCTTTTGTCGACGAAAGGGGTATTTTGGCTTTTCATTTTCATGAGCCCTTAAGAAAACAAAATGGTTGTTTGAAGTTTTAAGTCACTTTTTCATAGGGATATCATTTCAAGTTATGGCATTTATGGTTGGTGTTTAAGAGACTAATGAGGAGAATTAAGACAAACGTTTTTTTTTCAAATTTGGGGTCCCTTTTTCCTCATGAAAATTTAAAGGCCAATAGACCCCTTTCGTCGACGAAAGGGGTATTTTGGCTTTTCATTTTCATGAGCCCTTAAGAAAATTTAAAGGCCAATAGACCCCTTTCGTCGACGAAACGGGTCTATTGGCCATTTATTTTCATGAGAGCCTAGAGTACAGAGAGACACGAGGGCGCGGGAAAGGGGGGCGACGTGCGGGTGGGTCACGAGTCATCACGAGGGCGAGGGCGGCAATGGCCGATCCAATCCATAATTCATCCAAGGGCTCTCATGAAAATGAATGGCCAATAGACCCCTTTCGTCGACGAAAGGGGTCTATTGGCTTTAATTACAATCTATGCTACCAAACTATGATGTTAATAGGAACCATGACTTATAATGATTATCATATGAATGTAGAGATGGTTCCTATTACCATTGTCACACTTGTGCCGACTTTCACAAGACCTATCTTACAAAGTTGTGAGTATAAACAATGGGCAGTGTGTGCAAAGCATTTGTGAGCATTTTTTCTTGCGGCAGACTCTTGTTTAAAATGAGTTCTTGAAACGAACACTCTCCTCTTGATCTCACCCTTTGGACTTCATCTCATTGAGTTGCACAGCTCAACCATTCCGTTCTTATGGAATCTGTCACAATTCAGAATGAGGATAGATCTTTGCATATGTTTGTTCGCACTTCCATAGGTAGAGGAGTGTTGTCAGAGATGGTGCTTGCTAGCCATTTTCAATTCACACTTGGGTCCATATCTGTCCATCAGCACTTTGGTGATAATGGGTCTGATTTGACAATGGAGCTGCAATACGAAGTCCATGACGATGGATACAAAATGTTTCACCTTGATGCGCAGTTTGGTGATATTTTCACCGTGAAGGGAGAAAGATTCAAGCTTGATGACAATGAACTTCAGAAGACTCTAGTGCACGAAAACAAAAAAGATTTCTACTCTGTTTGCAACAAAAATGATGAGGCAAGGAAACATGATTCAGCTAGCAACATTGAGAATGACAAACAACATAGTGTCATTGAGATTATTATGCAACTACCTATAAAGAATAGATTGCGTGAGGCCTATGAGAAGGTTGGAATGCGCGTCACTGTGGATGAGTTGCCTTCTACTTATGATGGTGATGTTTTCTTTGAGCTACCAGCTACTTCAATGAAACATCGCACAAAAGGTACGGAGTCAAAATTTGATGGTCATGTTTGGAGTGATCCTGTTACAACAAATATAGTATTTCCTGGTGTGGTTCATAGAAAGGAATGTGGAGGTCACCTCCGTTGTATAAATGCAACTTGTGGTTATAAAGAAAGAATTGGGATAGAGAATGAGACACAATGGGATGGGAGATTGATTAGAGTGGCCCCAGCAAATGTGTCAATTGAATCATATGGCTCCTTATCATGTATACATTGTGGTCGTCCACCAATTTGCTTGGAGAGATGTTACTGTGAAATGTTACTCTGCATGCCAGAATGTAGAGATGGTGTGAATCTTACTCGTGCAGTCATACACCATGGCCATCATAATCATCCCGTTGGAGATGGTTTGACTAGAAGAACAAAGGATGCCATTAAAACCAAAGTTTCTGAAATGGTGAGGGCTGGTGGTGCTGTATGCCCTAAAGGGATACAAAATATAATTGTCCAAGACATTATTCTGGAAACTTTATTGTCTAAAAATGTGCAAGATGGGATTAAGATGTCGGATGTTGAGCTACAAGATTTGCTTAAACAATGTGAACCTTTGCTTGACAAAAGAAGGTAATTACCATAACATTTGTTATTGCATTGGTTTATTAAATTATGTTATCATAATGAATATTGATCAACTTTATGTCTGTGTAGATTATCAAGATGGATTGAGGAGAGTCGACGTGACTCTCGACCTGTGTCAGATGGGCTAGATGGAATTTTATACTTGAAAAGACATTGTAGATATAATTATTTCCAAAGTGTAGTGTTTCCTGGACAATTGCAACATAGTTCATTCAGCAGGTGTCATGTATTTAAAATGTCTACCCAAGGTTCTGGTTCAGGGGTTGATTTGGTAAATAAAATGAGACCTGGAGGAGAACTGGGTCATTGTTGGGTGTTGTTTGACTTTGTGAAGCGAATGAAAGATTGGACTACCATGGCTTGCCATGTGTATAATCCTTTTATCCAAGAGTTGCAAACAATTGCAACTTGTGACTTCAAGGTGGAAGATACTGACGCACAAATTCTATTTTGGGATACTCTCAACAAAGTAATGGTTTCAGAAGGGTTTGACAATGCTGAATTCAAAGGGTTCATGGCAGATGAGGCCCAAGCCAACTGGAGAGCTGTACGTGCCACTTTCAATGGTGGCCCTGACAATATAATGGAAGGGAAAGAGCGTTCTTGCCTTTTCCATTGGGAGCAAAGTCTTCATTCCCATGCAAAGGCATGTATAAAAGTTGGCAGCCAAGAGGAATTTAAAATCCGATGTAGACGCTGGAAGGATGCCTCTACAGAGCAAGCTGCAGAAGTCGAAATGAGAAGCCTAAGGGCATGGTGGAATGCAGGCCATGCAAGTGACTCAGACTTGCCATGGCTTGAAACTTGGTTTGCATGGTGGCATGCTAGGATTTCCCATTGGGGCCACTACATTATAGAGGTTGGTTTTGTATTTCTCTTGAATTTTTTTTGTCATGTTAATAATGTAATTTTGCCATTACAATATCTCTGCAGAGTATGTCAGATAACGAGAAGTACTTGATACCTCGAACAAATCTAGCAGAGTCTATTCATGGTAGTTGGAGGGCTGGATTGAACCATGTCAAATATGTTGGTCTCTACAATGCCTCTATTAGTGACCTCTCAAATGCAATTTTACAAAGCGCTAGATACACATCTTTTTTGAAGGGCCAGTTTATCGGAAGTGGGCCGAGTCTGGAGACCTTAAAAAAAAGATCTTTAAAATCTCGGATTGACATTAGTGCCAAAACAGTTGTTGATCTAACAAGTGATGTTGCAAAGGAAATGGGTGTTGCATCTGAAGTATGTTTTAATGATGGAGATGACAAGACTGTGCGAAGGAAAAGGCCAAAGTCAATGCCTTCAAATATATGTGAGGATGATAGTCACCGCCCTGAGTACAGTTATGCAAATAAGAAAAGATACTCCATGTCTTCAAAATCTAGTACTAAATTTGCAACAGAGAGTTTTGAGGATGATGATTCCAAGAGTGTACAAGAATATGAAGTGCATGATGCAAATTGGGCATTACGAAGAGTTCCTATAACAAGCCAAGTCCGTTGCCAGGCTTGGCTTGGACAAGGAGGAAAATGTAACAAGCTTGTCAATATAAAGGATCGTGAAAATCGACGTGGAGTTGTTGCACCATCATTCTTTGGGAGGATTCAAACACCAATTGGAGTGCGCTCCCAAATGATTTGGTTTTGTGGAAATGATGTAACCCACACATGGAAGCCATCAACTAGCATTACAGGTATTCCAGGACCATCACCAGGAAGGTGGAAGGTTCAATCAGGAACATCCTTGACAAGTGCAGAGATTGCCAGGTTGACAAGCTCGGGGTTTGTCATATTAGGAGTGTCAACTCCGATGGTGGGTGCAAGTTGTGCTTCACCAATTCAAGCCCATAATGAAACAATAGTATTGCATGAAGATCGACCTCGGCGTCGAGATGGCAAAGCAATCAGATGGCTTGAAAGGACTATTATAATAATACTTTTTTGCAGATTGCACACCTTCATGATGGGAAGCCTTGTAGGATAATTTTACAATCACAAAACTAGTTGTTGTGGTTTATTAGTTTACAAGGATAACCACTTCTTTTATTGTTTCTTTAATTGAGCAATATGGACCCTTCATTTACAAAACGGTTTCATAATCATGGCCTCATTTCATGAACTTCAAGAGTTAGAAAACTTGTTTAGTCAGAAATGAGGATATCCATTTCTTTTCTTAAGCAATATGACCCCTTTATTCACAAAAGGGGTCCATACACTTGGATTGTTTTCATAAACTTTGACACAAAAAAACTACATTCTGATCCAATTTGCTCAAATGCTCAGATGGTTTTGCTCGAAAATTAGAAACCCCCTCCAAAACCTAATCCTAATTAATGGTGTTTACACAAGTGATTAAGTGTTTTTTTAATTTATTCTATATTCTCTAAGCTACCAATTTCAACAATGCATGAATAATATCTTTTTAACTATAGTAATATCTTGCATTAGTGGCATTTGCACCAACATTGTAATTGGATGGGCATTATTGTAAGGTCAACTTAGTGCTATTGGCATAATCTTGATGGCTAAGCCACTGGCCAGGTCTATATTATGCTTTACCTTTTTCCATTAGAAAGCTTTAATCTCTCAGTAAAAAACTTCGCTTTCAATAGCTAATATGATCTCATCTTAGAGTTTTTGTGTTGATTTTGTGAAATCTGTTAGCTAATATGATCTCATCTTAGAGTTTTTGTGTTGATTTTTTGTTTATTGTACACAATCCATCTTAAGGTGCTATGTAGTTGTGTGTGTAGTTTTTTTATTTTTATTGTACATAATCCATCTTTATTGGTAGTTTGTGTAGTTTTTGATCTTTATTGTACATAATCCATCTTTAAGTAGCCTTTTAATTATCTTGCATTTTACTAGAATCATATGCATTATGTTCATACAAAAATTGTGTTGTCAAGAAGGAGCAACACCTTAGGCGATTTTGTTGGCCTTACTCAAAGGAGCTTATAAGAGTACAATCATCTACTATGATTTCTTTCCCCAGACATCAAGAAACACATATCCTATTGGAATTAACCTTGATTGATTGAATTATTTCCATGGTCGGTAAAAAGATGCATCATTCAATGTGTCATAGAGTCTTAATATGTTTCTTTTATCCAAAGAAACATTGCCACATAAAAATGTCCACATGCGTACATAGGAATCTTGGTAAATAGGATCAAGTAGTTGAGGTTGCACATAACTTCTTGGTAAACTAAACTTATCCGGCACATCATTTGTAACCCTCGAAACCAATAGCAACACGCTCCACAATTCCTCCACCTTCACCTCTCCCTCAATGAACCTTAACTTGCCCAAAATTCATAAATGGGAAGAAAGGGGAAGCTCTAGACACATATGTGGCATAACTTGAAAACATATGGTTGACAAACGGGATGAGGCCCAGACAGGAACCAACGGACCTCGACAGGCATGTCGAATAGAAAATACAAACACGAAAGAGAAACACCAGATTGGGTCCCAACTATCCCCCCAACAAGCGTGTGCCAAAAGCATCCTCGCCTGAGTGTTCATAGATTTTATTGCTTCAAAAATAGGTTACATGGCTATTTTTTTACACTAAGATGGTAATGAGAAAATTCAAATAAACTATCAAAGTCAGAGATCGAGATAAATGATTATTTTATTCCTCATAAGAATTCATGTTTAGTTTAGAAATCTGTAAGCAAATATTCAATGAACGAAATTTAGAAAAAAAAAAGAAATTTAAATATTACCTTTCAAGAAAGACAGTTTAGGAAGAACCTTTCCAGACCCAAACTTTGATTCAGACTATTGACCAAGACCTAATTCCTTCGTCAGTTTCGATCAATGACGATGTGCCGAGTTCAAGAAAAATGCACTCAAATCACCCACCGAATCTGAAACTAAGTTGAGACCTTTGATTTTGATTTGAGAATCAAGATTACAGAATTCGAGGAATTGTGCTTGGGAATCCAGACCTGTGATCTAGAAGTATTGGGATACGGAATTAAGATGTAACCATTGTATTCAAAAAACAAAATCAAAATTGAAAACTTGCATAGAAACCTTGTTTTCTTAAAAGACTGTCTTACGCCAGAATGTTAGAGGAAGCATTTGGTATATGTGTTTTCTAAGGGAAGTTCGGTTGCAATAGCTGGCGGGGAGTGTTTAAGGGACAGCTCACGCAGCAAAGCCCAGGTCTTGACCAGCCTTGGTATGGTTAAAATGGTGCGCTTCCAGTACGATGCACGAGGGCCAACGAAGCGGTCCCTGAGTGAAGTGCCAGGACACCTAAGGAGGAATTTGGAGGGTTCTGATCAGGAGATGCACGGGCTCGCGGTGCCGAGGACACCCATGCGTATGTTGAGGAAGATATTATATGATGGACCAATGTTCATTGTAATCTGTTTTTACTGGATCTCGTTGTTGACCCACCCTGCTGGTCTCAACGGAGAGTCCAGAGTGATGCTGTTTTGTGAGAAACAAAGACTCAATGGAAATTTTGAGTTATGATATGTGTAAAGTAATTGTTTGTCAATGGATTGTTTTATAAGTTAAAGTTTAAAGAGGAGTGTGTGCATATTTGTTTTGAGTTATGATATGTGTAAAGTAATTGTTTGTCGATGGGTTATTTTATAAGTTAAAGTTTAAAGAGGAGTGTGTGCGTATTTGTTTTCTAAAGCAAAAGTTAAGAAAGGCATTCAATTATGGGTGGGTGAGTACTTGTCTGGTTCTACTATTCCAGCGGTTGGGTGGTGGCTAATCCATAGGCCGGATGGGGTTAGGCTGGAATTTGTAGAGTTTTAATAATAAAATTGATTAATAGGAATACGCTTAGAACTCGAGTAGTTAATTAGAATTCTGAAGACTTTTGTAAAGAATAAATCAACGACTGTGCCTGATTCAATCAAGAACAAAGCGTTGATTCCTTCAAGTTAAGTCTGTAATAGTTTCCCTTCTATCTGGTTTATTCAGATGAAGGTTAGTTTAGTACCTTGACCTCGTTAGAAAAATTTGTTAATAAAATAAAAATGGTGGAATCGTCCCCGCTTCCCGGGCATGGAAAATTTTCCCGGTTTCGATTTTTGGAAGGACCACCAGTTTAGTCTCGTGCTCGGACATTCAAGGGCGAGGCCCCGAGTGAGAAACCCTGCCCCGCGCAAGAGAGATCTACTTCCGCTGCTACCATCCGCCGGGAATCCGCCGATGCACAGAGGGGGTAGCGGGATCTCACAGTTGATATATCAGAGCGCTGTTTGTAAAATTTACGTAATAGCAGCAGAAATTGCTTAAAATCTTTAAAGTAAGGCTAGGGAATAATGTTTTGGCTTGTTAATATTATGTTGAATAAACTTCAAAAAAAATAAAAACTTATATATTGAATTGGAAATTATAGATAGAAGTTCCATACTTATCCGATATTCCCGACCTCACCCAATCACACAAGACATGATTGTGTTCGCCCTTTAAGCATCTCATCTCTTCCGCTTCGACTCGAACAAGCCGAGCAAGACACAACCATTTCGAGGATTTATATTTTCCTGACCCAGCGGAGAGATGACAGCATAAGTGGTTTGCAGGGTAGTATGTCCACGCCTCTTGCGACCGGCATGCAATGCTGTGGCAGAACCTCTCACTGGCAATGATTCTGTTAAAGCTAAAAACGACGTGTGGTATCATTCTTTATCATTCGACGCCTCGGAATTTCAGACTTTCATGCCAAGTCTATAGACTCCTTAGTTGCTTTATTCCTAAAAGGAGAAGATAATAGCTCCTTTTTCAGTAAGTGAACGTTTGAATCAGGGCATGGTATGGCCCAGTACCATCGTCATATGCGTCTCCCGAGGAGATTTTGAATTCTGGAGCCAAGCTACTCTATGTACATATTGCAACTTATATATAAATAAAGAAATGTTTTCTGGAGAAAAACTCCTATTGTATAAGTGATTGTTTATGGACGATCTGATAAAGAAAAATCTGTTATCGGACATATGTCATAGATCTCCAATAAGATCATGTCTTGTTTAAGAAATTGTTTTCCGAACCTCTTAAGTCTTAAGATCTCGTAGATCTCGTAGATGATATCAAAATAAAAATTTATTAATATATAAATTTTTGGCAGAATCATGAGACGAGGAATCCATGGCCGTCAGCCAGACCCTCTCTCTGAAGATGATGAGCTTGACCCTGATGTTCGCAAGGCTCTTCATAGGACTCAGCCAGGACCCTTGAAGGAGAAGGGGAGAACCTAGGCGAGGCTGTGGAGAAATGGGTGGAAGCCATGGAAGATTATTTTGATGTCACAGGCTACAATGAGCGGAGCAAAATGGCTCTTGCCACGTTGAAAATAGTGGAAACAGCGAGGGTAGCATGGAGGAACCACTGTGACACCAATCGTCTGGACAGAAATACTCAGTCCTGGAACGACCTAAAAGCCTATTTGAGAAAGAGATTTTGTCCCCCTGGATTTTTGGAAACCAAAATGAACGAATTCTTAGAGCTAAAGCAGGGGAGCAAAACCATCGAGGAATATCACCAGGCCTTCGCTCTTCTACTCAAATATTCACCACCTCTAGATGAAGAGCAACTCATGGTTAGGTTCATTCGGGGAATGAACAAACCTTGGATACACTGGTCAAAAATGCCAAGCCAGTGTCCATGGCAGAAGCTGTCATGGGGCGAAGGACTTTGCCAAAGCCTTCATCGTAAAAGTCTTGCCAAAGCCAGCTCCCTCATCCTTCAAGAGATTTCAGACACCGGGAAGTTCTTCCAACTTTCTGCCTCCTCCAAAGAGACACCAAGGTCCTAACCAGAATGTAGAAACGGGAAGCTTTCGAAATGAAGGAAGACCTTTCCCCCGAAGTACATTCTCCGGAACTCCGGCTCTCTCCAAAATGCAAAGAAAAGACCTTTGAAGCGAGAACATATGCTTCGGATGTCAAGGTCTTAGGCACCAACTCAAGGATTTCCCATCTCCTTCTGCGGGCCAAGAAAGCCAGGATCCAAGAGTTCCAAGACAGACTCCTTCTTATCAGTCCAATCAGGGTCCCCCGCACCAAAATCAGGGAAATCCCAAGAGAACTCCAGCTCAACTGTCTGCCTCTGCCCAGAGTAGCCTCAGAACTCCTTCCCAAGACTGGGACAACCAAAGAGAAAGAGTTCCACCTCAGACTGTAGCAGCCAGAGCAGTCACAATTATAGAAGTAGTGGAAGAGGAAAGAGGACAGATTTATGCTGCAATTGAAAACCAAGGGCCAAATCATCAATTCTCCGTCATCAATACTCCAGCTGAGTATCAGGGTAAGCCTTTTAAGCTTTTAATTGATTCAGGCAGTACTCATTCTTTCATTTTCCCTGGATGCTTGCGTAAGCTAGTCTTAGATCAGAAATCAGGGAAACCTATGCAAGTTGAATTGGCAAGTGGGAAGATTTTTTCACTCACCTTGAGACAGATCATATTCAGTTCAATCTAGAGGAAAATTTAACTGACTGTTAGTTTAGAGTTATACCTTTGGGAGTTTTTGACGGCATCCTTGGAATGGATTGGCTCCACAAAAATCAAGCTGACATTCACTATTATAATGGAACCATCTCCTTCACAAGGTTCAAGGAACCGAAATTTCAGGATCCCCAAGTCTGCAGTTAGTAAAGGCTTCTAAGTTACTAAAAGGACTCAGAAAGAAGCAGCGTATTTATCTTGTCAAAATGAATCCGGTATACTCAAAGTTAAAAGCTAAAGAACCTGAATGGTTAAGTGAATATGATGATTTATTCCCAGCAGAGCTAACAGAGATGCCTCCAATTCGGGAAGTAGATCATGTGATAGAATTGACCCCCGGAGCTCAGCCAGTAGCCTGCGCACGTACAAAATACCAGTTCTTGAAGCCGTCAAACTCAAGGAATAGCTTAGACAGCTGTTAGAACAAGGATTTGTAAGACCCAGTGTTTCACCTTGGGGTTTGCTAGTTCTCTTTCAGAAAAAGAAAGATGGAACGCTAAGACTCTGTGTGGACTACAGAGGTCTAAATCAGCTGACAGTTAAGAATAAGCATCCTATCCCCAGAATTGATGAGCTTCTGGACAGGCTAAGTGGAGCCCAGATCTTCACAAAGATAGATCTCAAATCAGGATATTATCAGAGCAGGATTAATGAGTAAGAAATCCCGACGAAGACAGCCATCAATACTCGGTATGGGCATTATGAATTCACTGTCATGCCATTTGGATTAACAAATGCCCCAGCTACATTCAATCGCTTAATGCAGGACATTCTCAGAGAATACTTGGATGATTTTGTTCTTGTTTTCTTTGATGATATTTTGATTTACTCAAAGAATACAGCTGACCATGAAACTCATGTCAAAAAAGTTCTTGAGATTCTAAGGAAGCACCAACTCTTTGCCAAAAAGAGCAAATGCACTTTCTCTCTGCTGACCATGTTGAATACTTGGGTTTTCAGGTATCAAAAGATGAAATTTCTCCAGATTTCGCAAAAGTCTAAGCAGTCACATAGGTTGGCCTAAACCAAAGACAGTGAAAGAAGTCAGAGGATTCTTGGGATTGACTGGTTGGTATAGAATTTTTATACCAAAGTATGCTCTCATAGCTTCCCCCTGACTAATCTTCTCAAGAAGAATATTCTGTTTCAATGGTCTGCCAGGTGCCAAAGTGCTTTTTTGATAAGCTGAAGACCGCCTTGGTAACCAATCCCGTTCTGAAGCTGCCAGATTTCTCTCTACCCTTTGAAGTAGTAATAACTGATGCCAATGGTTTTGCCTTGGGAGGTGCACTCATGCAGGAAGGTTATGCAGTGGCCTATGAATCCCGAAAACTCAGAACGCATGAGAGGAATAATGTTGTCCACGACTTGGAACTACTTTCAGTAGTATATGCCCTGAAGTTGTGGAGACATTACCTACTGGGTCAAAGATTCACTTTGATGACAGATCATCAGACCTTAAACTGGATCTTCACTCAGAAGGATCTCAACATGCACCAAAGAAGGTGGATGCAGACCCTGCAGGAATTTGATTTTAAAATCAAGTATCGCCCAGGCAAAGAAAATGTGGTAGCAGATGCCCTCAGCAGAAAAGCCTCCTCGCTTGCAATTACTGTAGTGTCAAATCCTTTGATTATTGAAGCAAGAGAGAAGATCATGCAGGATAGATTCTTTGGCCCTATTGCTACCCTACTTATGCTGGAAAGCAAAACTCCACAAGAGTTGAACCGAGTTCAAGGGTACAACCTGGATGATGGAATTATGTATTATAATCGCAGGCTATGCATTCCCAATGATGAGGGAACTAAGAGGAGTCAAATTTTGAATGAAGCCCATGACAGCCTTATTGTTGCAGGACATCCAGGTTTCATCAAAACCTACATGTCTGTGAAGAAAAGCTTCTTTTGGCCTAGTCAAAAAAACGATGTGCTTAATCATGTACGTCAATGTCTGACCTGTCATCAAAAAGTCAAGGTCGAGAGAGTAAAAATGCTTGGGAAGTTATATACTTTAGACATCCCCTAGATGAAGTGGGAATGTATCAGTATGGATTTTATTACTGGATTACCTTCAGTGCAATCAGGTTACAACTCCATCTTCGTGGTAGTTGATAGATTAACCAAAGTTGCCCATCTGATTCCAGTAAAAGAAACCTACACTGCCCAGAGTGTTTCTCAAGGAAATCTTTAGATTACATGGCCTACCCAGAAGAATAGTAAGTGATCGAGACCCCAAATTCACGTCAAGATTCTGCACTGCAGTTTTTGAAGCAGTAGGAACTTTCTTGGATCTCAGCACAGCTTACCACCCTGAGACCGATGGTCAAACAGAAAGGGTAGACCGAAGATATACTTCGGTCATGCTGTGGGCAGGGAACCCAAGAAGTGGCTAAGCTATCTGCACCTAGTCGAGTTCGCCTACAATGCTTCTTATCACACATAAGTATTGGGATGAGCCCTTTCAAAGCTTTGTATGGACAAGATTGCTCAACTCCATTAACTTGGTCCGACCCATTGATTAGGGTCGAGATATCCAGACAGATGCTTGATGACATGGAGCAGCAGATGCAGGCAATTCGTAAAGATATAAAAGCTGCCCACTAGAAGAGGACAGACACAAAATTTGAAGAAGCAGATATGGTCCTCATTCGAGTACGTCCCAAAAGAAGTTCTCTATCTCTTGGGAGGTACAAGAAGTTATCCCCCAGATATTGTGGGCCATATCTGATTACAAAGAAAGTAGGTGACTTAGCCTACGAGCTTCTTCTGCCTCCTCATCTCAAAGTACATAATGTATTTCATGTCAGCCTTCTTAAAAAGTATATACCAAGCCCGAATCATGTGCTTGATGATGAAATCTTAACTTCTTCAACCCAAGGGCAGATGGAACTCCAACCTGAAGAAATCCTTGATGTTCGAGAAAAGATTCTCAGGAACAGAATTCTGAGAGAATTATTGTTAAATTGAAGTTCTATCCTTTTGAAGATGCCACCTGGGAGAAAGAAACCGATCTGTTGTGAGATTACTCCCAGTTTGCGAGATGAGGACATCTCGCATTTTTCAAGTGGGAGAGAATGTAAGATTCCTCCCCTAGCCTCTCAAGATGTCCAGCATCTTCCCCTTGTAATCAAATCCCTCTTCAGAAATATAAAAGATCTTGTTTCTACCTATTTTAACCTAGAGAGAGAATATTCAGATTTTAAATATTTTTGGATGAAAAAATATCTCTTCTTATTAAAATAAGTTTCCCCAAAACAGAAGTTCCAAAAATATTTTCAGAAGGTGCATTAGAAATTAAGTATAATTTATTCAAAAGGCCTTATCCTAGGGGTCCAGATTTTTCGAAAAACTTCAAATTAAGGTTTTGAAGAACCAATCAAATTCATCCAAATGTATGAAGAAGATAAATAGAAGAAATAAAGAAAATCACCCCCAAAAATGAGTAAATACTCACATAAGATGAAGAGTGGACTAAGGACCAAAGGAAAAGCTAAAAAATGGATTTTTGACACCTCACAATGGGGATTCCCCCCTCATGTGAATGAGGCACCTAATTCACATGTGCAATTGAGTTTTAAATCTTCAAAAATCGAGATATTTTATCTCTCCTCTCTCCTAATTCAAGTCTAGTTCCAAAAAGTTAGCTCAACTAACCTAAAAATGGTCAAAAATTGACCAAACTGATTTGGAAAATTCTAGAATCAGTTTGTTTGGTTAGGAGCCCAATTTTCCCTATAAATAGAAGCCTCCCCCTTTGTTGAAAAATAATAGTGTTTTTGCATTGTTACCCTACTTCTCCCAAGAGCCAAAAACTGTGAATTTACTCATAATTCATTAGTTTTTTGACCTTTCCTCTTCTAAAGATTGGTGGCCACTCTTGTATCAAACAAGAGTATATCCCTCAAACCATCAAGCCAAAGGAAAGCTCTCAAATTCTCCTTGTAAGTTGGAGATTCTTCTCTTTTCTATTTTATTTTATGGTTTTTTATGATTTTTGTCTTCTCTAATATGAATATGATGTTATGCCTCATTGTTGAAAAAAGGCATTCCCCTCTCTTCTTTAGTAAATCCAACCATTGTTTATCCTAGATAAATGATTAATGGATAAAATCAAGTTTTTCATAATGTTTCTCTTTGATAAGTAGAAAATGCTTACATTAGAATGATTTAAATACTTACTTCTAATTAATTTTAGAGAGAGTTAAAATTTGAAAAATGGTGAACTTCTAATTAATTTTAGAGAGTTAAAAATTAAAAAATTGTCAGCCATACAAAGGAGGTTATGGCAAAATTTTCTAAAATTGTGAAAAATAAGTTTTACTTTTTTTTATTCAAAAAGAGTAATTCCCATCGTATATGTATTCTTAAAGTGTTATTTTTCATCCTAGGTATAGAAAAATGCTTACTAAAAATATTTTAAAAAAAGTGTTGCTTTCTTTAGAATTAAATTCTATGTATAGAAGAAAGTTTATTAAAATTATATTTATTAAAAGATTGATTTTCATCATAAATGATTTGTATGCATAAACATATGCAAAAAAGATATTTTTTTATGTTAAAAGAGTGATTTTCATCATAAATGATTTGTATGCATAAACATATGCATACAAGATATTCTTTTATATTAAAAGTATGATTTTCATCATAAATGATTTTTATGCATAAATGGATGCATAAAAGAAATTCTTTTATATTAAAAGAGTGATTTTCATCATAAATGATTTGTATGCATAAACATATGCTTAAAAGATATTTTTTATATTAAAAGTATGATTTTTATCATAAATGATTTTTATGCATAAATGGATGCATTAAAAAAATTTCTTTTATATTAAAAGAGTGATTTTCATCATAAATGATTTGTATGCATAAAAGATATTTTTTTATATTAAAAGTGTGATTTTCATCATAAATGATTTTTATGCATAAATAGATGCATAAAAGAAATTCTTTTATATTAAAAGAGTGATTTTCATCATAAATGATTTGTATGCATAAACATATGCATAAAAGATTTTTTTTAATATTAAAAGTGTGATTTTCATCATAAATGATTTTTATGCATAAATGGATGCATAAAAGAAATTCTTTTATATTAAAAGAGTGATTTTCATCATAAATGATTTGTATGCATAAACATATGCATAAAAGATATTTTTTATATTAAAAGTCTGATTTTCATCATAAATGATTTTTTTTGCATAAATGGATGCATAAAAGAAATTCTTTTATATTAAAAGAGTGATTTTCGTCATAAATGATTTATATGCATAAAAGATATTTTTATATTAAAAGTGTGATTTTCATTATAAATGATTTTATGCATAAATGGATGCATAAAAGAAACTTTTATATTTAAATAAGGGTTCTCTTTAATCCTCTGTTTGATTTTCGCAAAAATTGAAAAAATGAATAAGTAGATAATCTGTGAGAGGAAATTCTACCGTTTCATATTCACTAAGATGGTAATGAGAAAATTCAAATAAACTATCGAAGTCAGAGATCGAGATAAATGATTATTTTATTCCTCATAGGAATTCATGTTTAGTTTAGAAATCTGTAAGCAAATATTCAATGAACGAAATTTAGAAAAAAAGAAATTGAAATATTACCTTTCAAGAAAGACAGTTTAGGAAGAACCTTTCCAGACCCAAACTCTGATTCAGACTATTGACCAAGACCTAATTCCTTCGTCAGTTTCGATCAATGACAATGTGCCCAGTTCAGGAAAAATGCACTCAAATCACCCACCGAATCTGAAACTAAGTTGAGACCTTTGATTTTGATCTGAGGATCAAGATTATAGAATTCGAGAAATTGTGCTTGGGAATCCAGACCTGTGATCTAGAAGTATTGGGATATGGAATTAAGATATAACCATTGTATTCAAAAAACAAAATCAAAACTGAAAACTTACATAGAAATCCTGTTTTCTTAAAAGACTGTCTTACGCCAGAATGCTGGAGGGAGCATTTGGTATATGTGTTTTCTAAGGGAAGTTCAGTTGCAACAGCTGCTGGTGGCGGGGAGTGTTCAAGGGACAGCTCACGCGACAAAGCCTGCCCAGGTCTTGACCAGCCTCGGTATGGTTAAAATGGTGCGCTTCCAGTACGATGCACGAGGGCCGACGAAGCGGTCCTTGAGTGAAGTGCCAGGACACCTAAGGAGGATCCTGGAGGGTTCTGACCAGGAGATGCACGGGCTCGCGATGCCGAGGACACCCATGCATATGTCGAGGAAGATATTATATGATGGACCAATGTTTATTGTAATCTATTACTGGATCTCGTTGTTGACCCGCTGGTCTCAACGGAGAGTCCAGAGTGATACTGTTTTGTGAGAAACAAAGACTCAATGAAAATTTTGAGTTATGATATATGTAAAGTAATTGTTTATCAATGGATTGTTTTATAAGTTAAAGTTTAAAGAAGAGTGTGTGCGTATTTGTTTTCTAAAGCAAAAGTTAAGAAAGGCATTCAATTATGGGTGGGTGAGTACTTGTTTGGTGTTCTACTATTCCAGTGGTTGGGCGGTGGCTAACCCATGGCCCGGATGGGGTTAGGCTGGAATTTATAGAGTTTTAATAATAAAATTGATTAATAGGAATACGCTTAGAACTCGAGTACTTAATTAGAATTCTGAAGACTTCTCTAAAGAATAAATCAACGGCTATGCCTGATTCAATCAGGAAAAAAGCATTCATTCCTTCAAGTTAAGTCTGTAATAGTTTCCCTTCTATTTGGTTTATTCAGATGAAGGTTAGTTTAGTACCTTGACCTCGTTATAAAAATTCATCAATAAAATAAAAATGGTGGAATCGTCCCCGCTTTGCGGGCATGGAAAATTTTTTCGGTTTTGGTTTTGGGAAGGACCACTAGTTTAGTCTCGTGCCCGGACATTCGAGGGCGAGGCCCCGAGTGAGAAACCCTGCCCCGCACAAGAGAGATCTACTTCCGCCTGCTACCATTCGAGAATCCGGTGAGCAGAGGGGGCAGCGAGATCTCACAGAAATCTTATTATTACAGTGCAGTAGTGCATTGTGGGAGTGCACACAATGTTTCACATGTATTGTTGACATTGGGTATATGTACATATAATTTGGTTAGATCTAGTGACCTACAGGTTGTGCTGAAGTACCACTATACACTAGTCATAGAAGATAATGTTACATACAGAAATTGTATGTTGTAGTTTTTTATTGTTTCAAGAAAGCATGTCTGATGGAATCAATCAGATTGTTAGTGAGAATCTAGACGAGAAAAACTTCTATGCCTGGAATTTTAGAATGACCAATTTTCTTATGGGCAAAGGATTTTGGGACTATGTCAAAGGAGATAATGAGGAGCCTCTTGAGTTGTCTAAAGAGAATGCCACTCCAGTAAACATAAATTGGAACCAAGGTGCAAAGAAAATCATGTATTGGCTTTTAATTAGTGTCACTGACATAATGATAGAACACATACAGGATGCCAACACTCGAACAGTTGCGTGGCTGAACTTGGTGTAGATGTTCCAGACCAACACAAATGCAAGAAAATTGCAACTAAAATAAGAGCTACATATGGTCTAAATGAAAAGCATGTCTATCAATGAGTATGCTTTGAAGATCAACAGCATTTTTGAATCCCTTGGGTCTATCAATGTATCAATGAAAGATGATGACTTAGTAAGTGTTTGTTTGAATGTGCTTGGCAAAGAGTACAAGCCATTCAAGACCTCCATTGTAGTCAGGGAGAATATTCCCAACTTTTGGGACTTGGTGTCTATGCTGATCATAAAAGAAAAGTTTTTAGGTGTGAAATTTTCTTCACAAAGAAAGAACACATCAGAATAGACCTTCTGCTCCAATTCAGGTAGAGGTCGTGGTTGAAGCCAAGGTGGTGGCTGACAAGGAAATCAGAATTCTGGACAACAATAGCCCAATGATTCACAGCAGCCTGTAGTCATACACAAGTGGAAGAGGCTAGGGAGGGAGCCAAAGAGGTTGATGTGGTT
This sequence comes from Cibotium barometz, assembly GCF_041138505.1. Classification (NCBI taxonomy): domain Eukaryota; kingdom Viridiplantae; phylum Streptophyta; class Polypodiopsida; order Cyatheales; family Cibotiaceae; genus Cibotium; species Cibotium barometz. The sequence goes on along the minus strand of NC_141081.1, from coordinate 28,610,362 downwards.
GGCAAAGAAATCAGAATGAAAATAGCATATAGTTCTATTATTGTGGCAAACCAGGACACATGGCAAAGGACTACTATAAAAAGCAGAATGACATTAAAAGTGGAAAGTTGTAGTAAGGCAACTATTCATCATCTAGTAAACAGGGAGGTGATGGGAGTGAGCAGCTGTTTATGATGCAGCACATGCTCAATTCCATAACAAAATATGTGTCAAAAACTCGAGATACATGTTATGTAGATTCTGGCGCCTCTAACCACATGACCAGACATGTAAAAAATGAAAAAACTAGGTTATGTAGAAACAGGTGATGATACTGCGCATCCCATTATTACACATGTTGGTAAAATGCCATTATTTATGCAGGATGGAAAAATGAAGTACTTGCAGATGTACTTCATGTTTCAAATATTACAAAGAACCTGGTTTCTTTTGGACAGATGGTTGAGCTGGGTCTACAAGTGAGGTTTAATCATCAAGGATGTTTTGTGGAATACTTCAAAAATCAGTGTCGCTTGGTTGCAAAGGGTAATAGAAATAGTAGGGTGTTTACTTTGGATGTGAACATGCCTGAAGTAAAGGTAGCCATGTTTGCGTATGGAACAGGTGTCATTGTAGATATATTGACATCTGGCACAAGTGCATTGGTTATTAGGCCCAAAATATTGTTGCAGGTTTGCCAAAGTGTAAGGTTGATGTTATGCACAAAGTATGTGAAGCATGCCAGCTTGGTAAGAAGCCCAAACATGCTTTCCCACATGAAAAGCATATTAGTGCAAGGCCATTAGATGTCATACATTCAAATGTATGGGTACCGGCCAAAGACTGCAACAATTGTAGGTTGCATGTATAATGTTATATTCATTGTGAAAGTGTGGGTTTACTTCATGAAGGAGAAAAGTGAGGTGTTTGCTCACTTTCAGAGATTTAAAGCCTTGGTTGAGAAGGAAAAAGGCATACAAATAAAATGCCTGAGATCATATGGTGGCAGGGAATCAAGAGAAAATTTACATGCAGGTACACTCCGCAAAACAAAATGGTGTTGTAGAGAAAGAAAAAACGGGCACATTGTAGAAGTGGCACATGCCTTGATGGCTTAAAAGAATATGCCACATTATTTTTGGGCATAAGCAATATCACAACTGGTGTGTACATTATGAACAAGACACCCACTATAGCTGTCCATGGTATGACGCCTAAACATAAGTTTACAGGCATAAGACCGGATGTGTCTCACTTGAAAGTGTTTGGGTGTATTGCATATGTGCATGTTCCTTATGAAGTGAGAACAAAGTTGGATCCAAAGGCAAAGAAACGCATCCTTATTGGTTATGGTATGACTATAGATGTTATAACTCTACCACTCATGAGATGCGAGTAAGTAGAAATGTAGTTTTTTGACAAGATGAGTAGTTGGTATGTAGCACCAGCACAGCAGTGAAGGCAATAGAAGATGCAGATGTAAGAAGTGCTGATGCTGCGCCACATGTAGAGAAGCAATCATAGGTGATTAGTGGACTTGGAGAGTCCTCTAGCAGTGTGGATACAATGTTAGCCCATGGTCAGGCACGTTGAGGATAGATGTAGATACACATGTATCATGCAAAAGGAAGGAAAATGTAGATCAACCTTTTTTTCCTAATCTGTCAGCAGGTCACTCATATGTGGATGGTGACCCTGAGTAGAGCCTTGATGAGGAGCTTGGCATTACATCTATGGTTACTCCTGGTGTAAGGAGAACAAGGGTTGTTTTGAGGACACTTGGCAGCAGTGATCTAAGTGTACGTAGGTCTACGAGGGCTAGGTACCCTATTGACAGGTTGAGATATGATGGATACACAACCCATCATTATTCTTACATGGTTAAAGCAATACAAGAATTGGAGCCCACTTGTTTTGAGCAGGCACTTGGAAATAAGAAATGGAAAGATGCCATGAATGAGGAGATGGCAGAACTAGATACAAATGCAACATGGGAGTTAGTGCCTTTGCCTAAGGAAAAGAAGGAAATTGGACGTAAGTGGGTGTTAAAAATCAAGCATAACGTTGATGGTTCAATGAGAAGTTAATATAAGGCAAGATTGGTGGCCAAAGGCTATGCCCAGACTTATGGCATTGATTATGAAGAGACATTCAGCCCAGTTGTAAGAATGGCAATCATGAGAGCTGTCATTGCTATGGCTGCATCAAAGGGTTGGTCTTTACATCAGATGGATGTAAAGAATACCTTCTTTCATAGGGACTTGCAAGAAGAAGTTTACACGATACAGCCACCAAGTTATGAGAGTGATGCACACCCAGATTTTGTGTGCAGGTTACACAGCTTTATATGGCTTGAAGCAAGCACCCAGAGCATGGTAAAACAAAATCGAGTAGTATCTTGTTACCATTGGATTTCAGATATCCAATGTAGATTTTTCACTTTATGAAAAAAAGATAGATATAGGGATCATGCTATTAGTCATCTATGTGGATGACTTGATTATCACTGGTGATAGTGATGTTGACATACATGATGTCAAGAGGCTTTTAAAAGAAAAAGTTTGAGATGAAGGATTCGGGTGAGCTGCAATATTTCTTGGGCATAGAGGTGGTGAGATCACCTCATGGCATTTTGTTATTGTAGAGGAAATATGGGTTGGGCATGTTGTCCAAGTATAGTATCACATGTAAGCCTATTTCACTGCCATTGGAGCAGAACACAAAGCTTTCCGTAGACAGCACATAATGGGTAGTTTGATGTTGGACTTGTGAGTAAGTTTATGCAAGCCCCTAGGAAGCCACACTTGGATTCAACTAGACATATTCTCAGGTACATAAATTCCACAGTGAACACTTTCCTATAAGGCTGGTATGGAGATACAGCTACATGGGTACACATATGCTAATTCGGCTGGTAGTGTTGCACACATGAGATCTACCAGTGGTTTTATGTTCTCATTTGGGAGTGTTGTTGTGAGTTGGAGCAGTAAGAAGCAACCAACAGTTGCCATGTTGAGTACATAGGCAAAGTACAAGGTGCTACTATGGCACCTTGTGAGGTAGCTTGGATTCAGAAGCTACTTGGTGATATGGGTGAGCTCATGGATAGGGCAATTGTCATTTATTGTGACAACATGAGTAGCATACATTTGGCTAGGAACCTAATATACCATGCTAGAATGAAGCACGTTGAGGTGCACTATCGCTTTGTGAGGGATAAGATTCAGCATGATGTAGGTCTGGTATATGTCAGCACAGGATCAGGTGGCTGACATTTTATGAAGGCATTGGGCACAAAGAAGCTCCGCGGGTTTAGGAGCTTACTTGGATTCCAGTGTATGGAGTTAAGCTCGACTAGTGCTACAGTGGACATTGATGACCTACCTGGGTGACAACTTCCGCACTTATGACACTGGCATGGTTGGTGAGATTATGGTCGATATGCCACCAATGGATGAAAGGCTATGTGACAGCAGCTACTTTGGATTACTAAAGTTATGGTATAGTTATAGTGCCAGCTGATATAGTTGGATTCACACTATAGACCAACCATTTTGTATGTTGTTGTAGGAGATTACTTTCCCTTTATATATGTATGTACTCTTATCTTTTAGATATATGGTTGTAGAGAAGAGAAGAAGATAGAAGAAAAATTCAGCCATCCATCTCTCTCTTGTGTCTTGCACTCTCTTATGTGTGTCTGTGTGTGTTTGCTTGCAAAAGGAACTCAAGCTCTCTCTCTCTCTCCCACATTATCTTTATTTTGGATGTTATAAATCATGCTAGTAAGTACTTTTCTCATCGAAAAACATGCAACTGGGTTCTTTAAAGCACGTAAAGTAGTTTAGGGTTTAAACTGGTGCTTTTAAGAACTTTGGTAAGTGCTCTTAGTAGTACCAAGTACTTAAAAGCACCAACTTAATATTAAAACTATCAAGCTTTTAATAGAAGTAGAAATTAATTTTGGGTGGACATGCCATTTGTTAAATGTCCCTAGCATTTATGCAAAATTTCCTTGGGCTCAACTTTCTCCATGCAAGCACAATGAGAAAAAGATAGCCTGTAGGTCATTCTATGGACACCACTCTATCGTACGAGAATCTAGGTAAAGCCCACACCCATTGAGGATTTGTAATCTTACTCACTTGAATCTATTTGGATAACAGTTGCAAATCATAACCCAAGTGCACAGTTGTATGAAGGAGAGGAAGCTGGCTCATCCCACAAGCTAGCACAGTAGCACAATAGTGTATGATGAAACATATTCTCAAAGGTAGCTTGAAGTGTCGGAAGAGTTTCATGACAAAATCATTGCCCAAATGACATTTGACCTGAAGGAAACATCCCATAGTTCTTGTGCTAGCCAAGGTGTTAAGGTTGATCTCAGCCCTCGTATCATTGAAGGAAGAAACCTAGGAGATGGTGAGTTAACTAGTAAAGTTGATTTCAGCCCACGTGTTACTGGTTTGATTGAAGAGTCTAGCCTTAGAGATGATGTGACTCTTGGAGGGCTACATATACATGTTGGCACAAAGAAGCATAAGGCCACCTGTATGGACAAGGATTCTAAAAATGGTATGCAATCATCTTCAGTTACCACACATATTTATCTCTTTTTTTTTCATTCATCATTGATATACCTTTTGTATTATGTGTGTAGTCCCATGGCCTAAGAAAGGGAAGCACGTTGATGCTAGAGAGAGTTATCCACAAGGAACTAAGAAGACTGGAGAGCGAAGGAGACTGATTCATCACCCGCACACAAGAAAGGAAAGTCTATGGATACCTCTAGCATGCCTAAAAAATCTAAGCCACATGCATGCAAGAAGCTATAGACAAAGGCTTAGGGTTTAGGTTTGCCTACCTGTATTACATCCATGCACTAGGTGTATAAAAACCATTATACTTTTCTCCAATGATACTAAGCAATCTTTTGTACTCTATATCTTTTGTACTTTATTTCAATTATAATGAGAAATATTTTCTTTTGTCATTTGACATTATGAGTTCTTTGCATTTACTTTGCAATATGTGATGTTTATGGTAGGCTGTATTGTGATATATTATTGGCAACCTAGCAAGGGGTCACAAGCCATGTCCAAAGAGGAAATGTCTCTGTGGTCCATATTATATTGCATCTCTTTATAAGAAGCTCTTTATAAGAAGGCAGCAAAATGTCAAATGATGTACTATATACTCCTTTATGTTGAATGGTCACCATGACCAAAGTAGGGAGTGTGGAGGCAATCATTTCCAACACCGTTTTTTAAGAAAATATTTGACAAATATAAGGAGCTTCATGCTTTGGTTATTGACATGAATGGTTTACTTTTACATATGCACCATTATAGGCAAGCAATGGTTCTTTCCTCCTTGGCATAGTATGATCATGGGAACATAACTTTAGAGAGATGAGCAAATGTTTCTTGTGCAGCCAGATGCAATGATATTCTTGTGCTAGGTAGTACACTAGTTTCATTTATACATTTGTAGTTCACAATGTATTGACAACTGGGAAACATGCTTCAAGATATGCTTTCTAGAATTTTCACCATTGATTTTAGGTTTTATAGGCTAGACATACTGTATAATCATGCTAATTTTAAGTTTATTGGTGGAAAGCTAGCCTTCTTCAAACACCTCCAAAATAATTGGAAGAACTATCCTTCTTATAAGGTGGCAAACACACTACTACTAGATGATAGCTACTACAAGTGTGCAGGGAATATAGATGGCATGTATGCTATACTCCTCAAGTTTGAATCTATTTGAGAGAATCGACAGGTAACATTTCTCATGAGAAAAGTTGCACTATGGCTATGGCAGTGGTGGATGTTGTCTTATAGGATTCGATAAGAATTCTAGAATCCTCAAAAGAAGAAGATAACAAAGAACCCTCAAAAGAAGAAGATAAAAAAGAACAATCGATGTATATAGAACATGGAAGAGACCCCACTATAAGGTGGTTTAGGGAAGGAAGAAAACAATAGTAGCTACTAGAATAGCACATGTAATGAGGGCATTGAATTCTAATGTAACTATTGACCAACAAGTATATTCAGCTATATATTGTAATTAATTTAACATATTCTATAATATAATTATCATGCTATTTGGCCTTTGATGGTCCTTTATTGTGTCCATTAATAAAGTGTTCTAAATGGAAGTAGTATTATTTTTTACTCATCTCTTCCTAAAATTTGTAACTATGATGACTCTTGAAAGAACTAGTGGGAGTATTTTAAAGCAATCTGTAGACTACTCTCGTGAGAGTGTCTTGATGGGAGATTTTAAGAAATCTTCAAGTTTACTATATTAGCAATGTATATGTGCTTTCGAGTAATTTCTTAAGCATTCATGTCCTATATTGGTACCTTCAAGCTTGTATCAGAGTGCTTGAAAGTAGTTTGCAAAGTACTTTAAAGTAGTTCTTGAGTGCTTTGAAGCACTATGTGCACTACTTTTAAAGTAGTTCTTGAGTGCTTTGAAGCACTATGTGCACTACTTTAAAGCACTCTATGCACAGAGTGCTTTAAAGCACTTTGTACACTTCTTTAAAGCACTTTTTGCACTACTTTAAAGCACTATGTTGGTGCATTTGTAGTTGTCCTTAAGTATTGCAAAAGTTCCTTCCTCTTATTAAGTACTTTAAAGCACACTCTATTGGTGCCTTGAAGGTTGTATTAGAGTGCTTGAAAGGAGTGTGAAAAGAACTTTAAACTAGTTCTTGAGTGCTTTAAAACTCTCTATGCACTTCTTTAAAGCTCTCTATACACACTACTTTAAAGTATCTTGTAGGAGCTTTAAATCACTATATTGGTGCATCTTAGTTGTTGTCCTCAAGTATTACACAATTTCCTTCCTCTTATTAAGTACTTTGGAGCATAGTCTATTATTGGTGCCTTCAAGCTTGTATCAGAGTATTAAGCAGTGTGTAAAGTACTTTAACGTAGTTCTTGAGTGCTTTAAAGCACTCTATTTTGGTGCATCTATAGTTGGTTCTTTAGGTGCTTTAAAGCACTATGTGTGCTACTTTAAAGCATATTATAGGATCTTTAAAGCAGTTTGTTGGTGCATCAATAGGTTCCCTTAAGTATTGCACAGGTGCTTTACTCTTATTAAGTAATTTCCTCTTGTTAAGTAATTTTAAGTATTGCACAGGTGACATATAGTTTAAGCACTATTTGCGCGCGCGCGCGCGCACACACACACACACACACACACACAAAATAACAAAGTTCAGCTTAGAGAGAGTTTAACTATCTAGACATATATACAAACACAAAAAATAGTAAATTTCAAGAGAGAACCAAGGCAACCAATTTCGTCAAGACCACACAAACAAGGGCTACCAAGTGAATTTCAATTATTCTATTTAAAGGTGATGGTCTCACCGATGGAAGATGGCATGTACCACTAGGAATTACATAATGCAACAGCATAGAGACCGAGGGACTTTCTCCCAAAACATCAATGTGACAATCATTGAGTTAATTTTGGAAAGTAAAAAAGAGCATCTTTAGGTGATCACATTGCCCAGCACAATTGTCGGCTACTTTGGGTATTCCCTTTGGTCTTGGCTTAGCATTGAGAGAGACTATATGAATAAGTCATCCTTTAAACTCAACAAGTTAAGGTTTGTCATAGAAGTGCCTTTGATGCTACCACTGCCGTTGTCACTCCATTATTAGGATAATCCCTAAAAGCATGTTTGAATCCATACATATAACATGTGACATTGGGGTTTGAGATTGGATTTGCAGTTAGGGTACTTGATGTGGCAACTTTATGAGGACATTCGGCAACATGAGATGTGGGCCCTTGTAATGGAAACATTGAAGAGATGGTGTTCAAACAAGGAGGCGTATTGCATTGAATTGTCCACCAAAGTTTATTTCACCGATGAGTATTTCGACTCTTAAGGTAACATATTCATTTCATTTGATTATTTTCACAACAAATTTTATTTAAGAGTTTTTGTAAATTTTAAGAGAGTTTTTATGCAATGATGTCCTTTGCATAAGAAAACACGCAACTGAGGTCAGTGGCTTATCCAAGCAAGAGGGATGTTACATAATGTCCACCCTTTAGTGGAACGGGGATGCTCGGACGCTAGTGTGCGATCCTAGTGAATTGGTATCGTGGGTGACCCTACATTAAATACTAATTACCTAATGTTACTGGTATAGCTTGAGACCATGCTTGACGGGTGTATGTTGTTGAGGTGAGACGAAAGCCCCAATGACTACAATAGGCTAGTGGAC